>NW_027553414.1:0-39159 GCF_045843805.1 Urocitellus parryii
CCCACTTGGCTCACCAAATTTGGTTCTTCTCTTTAAAACCGTTCCTTTGCAGGAACCGTTTTCCATGTTTAGGTTTCACTCTGTTTTCTCCTATATGGATACATGTAGTTGGAACTCAAAATCAAACACGGTTTGTGCTAGCTCTTTGAAACTTGGCACAATAATGTAGTTCCAAGTTCTATCGCTATGGTTTGTGTCCTATTGAAGTAGCCCAAGCAGAGACTGACGAGAATCACTTTCATTGAAAGGGGTTGCCAAGCTTCCAAAAAACTGCGAGATTCCTGAAATCTCAGCAACCATATTTTCACCCAATCTTGATGATACTTGCAGGTAATGATCAGTACACCAATCCCACTTGGTTCACCAAATTTCGTACTTTTTGGTTAAACCGTTCCTTTGCAGGAACCGTTTTCATGTATAGGTCTCACTCTATTTTCTCCTATATGGATACATGTAGTTGGAACTCTAAATCAATCACGGTTTGTGCTAGCTCTTTTGAAACTTGGCACAATAATGTAGTTCCAAATTCTATCGCTATGGTGTGTGTCCTATTGAAGTAGTCCCAAGCAGAGACTGACGAGAATCACTTTCATTGAAAGGGGTTGCCAAGCTTCCAAAAAACTATGAGTTTCATGAAATCTCAGCAAACATTTTTTCACCCAATCTTGATGATACTTCCATTTAATGATCAGGACACCAATCCCACTTGGCTCACCAAAATTTCGTTCTTCTCGGTTCAACCGTTCCTTGGCAGGAACCGTTTTCATGTTTAGGTTTCACTCTGTTATCTCCTATAGGATACATGTAGTTGGAACTCTAAATCAAACACGGTTTGTGCTACCTATTTGAAACTTGGCACAATAATGTAGTTCCAAGTTCTATCGCTATGGTTTGTGTCCTATTGATGTAGCCCCAAGCAGAGACTGACGAGGATCACTTTCATTGAAAGGGGTTGCCAAGCTTCCAAAAAACTACGAGTTTCTGAAATCTCAGCAAACATTTTTTCACCCAATCTTGATGATACTTGCAGGTAATGATCAGTACACCAATCCCACTGGGCTCACCAAATTTCGTTCTTCTCGGTTAAACCGTTCCTTTGCAGGAACCGTTTTCATGTTTAGGTTTCACTCTGTTTTCTCCTATATGGAAACATGTAGTTGGAACTCTAAATCAAACACGGTTTGTGCTAGCTCTTTGAAACTTGGCACAATAATGTAGTTCCAAGTTCTATCGCTATGGTTTGTGTCCTATTGAAGTAGCCCCAAGCAGAGACTGACGAGAATCACTTTCATTGAAAGGGGTTGCCAAGCTTCCAAAAAAACTACGAGTTTCCTGAAATCTCAGCAAACATTTTTTCACCCAATCTTGATGAGACTTGCATGTAATGATCAGTACACCAATCCCACTTGGCTCACCAAATTTCATTCTTCTCGGTTAAACCGTTCCTTTGCAGGAACCGTTTTCATGTTTAGGTTTCACTCTGTTTTCTCCTATATGGATACATGTAGTTGGAACTCTAATCAAACACGGTTTGTGCTAGCTCTTTGAAACTTGGCACAATAATGTAGTTCCAAGTTCTATCGCTATGGTTTGTGTCCTATTGAAGTAGCCCCAAGCAGAGACTGACGAGAATCACTTTCATTGAAAGGGGTTGCCAAGCTTCCAAAAAACTGCGAGATTCCTGAAATCTCAGCAACCATATTTTCACCCAATCTTGATGATACTTGCAGGTAATGATCAGTACACCAATCCCACTTGGTTCACCAAATTTCGTTCTTTTTGGTTAAACCGTTCCTTTGCAGGAACCGTTTTCATGTTTAGGTCTCACTCTATTTTCTCCTATATGGACACATGTAGTTGGAACTCTAAATCAAACACTTTTTGTGCTAGCTCTTTGAAACTTGGCACAATAATGTAGTTCCAAATTCTATCGCTGTGGTGTGTGTCCTATTGAAGTATCCCCAAGCAGAGAATGACGAGAATCACTTTTATTGAAAGGGGTTGCCAAGGTCCAAAAAACTACGAGTTTCTTGAAATATCAGCAAACATTTTTTCACCCAATCTTGACGATACTACCAGGTAATCATCAGTACACCAATCCCACTTATCTCACCAAATTTCGTTCTTCTCGGTTAAACCGTTCCTTTGCAGGAAGCGTTTTCATGTTTAGGTTACACTCTGTTTTCTCCTATATGGATACATGTAATTGGAACTCTAAATCAAACACGGTTTGTGCTAGCTCTTTGAAACTTGGCACAATAATGTAGTTCCAAGTTCTATCGCTATGGTTTGTGTCCTATTGAAGTAGCCCCACGCGGAGACTGACGAGAATCACTTTAATTGAAAGGGGTTGCCAAGCTTCCAAAAAACTATGAGTTTCATGAAATCTCAGCAAACATTTTTTCACCCAATCTTGATGAAACTTGCAGGTAATGATCAGTACAGCTATCCCACTTGGCTCACCAAATTTGGTTCTTCTCTTTTAAACCGTTCCTTTGCAGGAACTGTTTTCATGTTTAGGTTTCACTCTGTTTTCTCCTATATGGATACATGTAGTTGGAACTCTAAATCAAACACGGTTTTGTGCTAGCTCTTTGAAATTGGCACAATAATGTAGTTCCAATTTCTATCGCTATTCTTTGTGTCCTATTGAAGTAGCCCCAGAGACTGACGAGAATCACTTTCATTGAAAGGGGTTGCCAAGCTTCCAAAAAACTGCGAGATTCCTGAAATCTCAGCAACCATATTTTCACCCAATCTTGATGATACTTGAGGTAATGATCAGTACACCAATCCCACTTGGTTCACCAAATTTCGTTCTTTTTTGGTTAAACCGTTCCTTTGTAGGAACCGTTTTCATGTTTAGGTCTCACTCTATTTTCTCCTATATGGATACATGTAGTTGGAACTCTAAATCAAACACGGTTTGTGCTAGCTCTTTGAAACTTGGCACAATAATGTAGTTCCAAATTCTATCACTATAGTGTGTCCTATTGAAGTATCCCCAAGCAGAGAATGACGAGAATGACTTTTATTGAAAGGGGTTGCCAAGGTCCAAAAAACTACGAGTTTCCTGAAATCTCAGCAAACATTTTTCACCCAATCTTGACGATACTAGCAGGTAATGATCAGTTCACCAATCCCACTTGTCTCACCAAATTTCGTTCTTCTCGGTTAAACCGTTCCTTTGCACGAACCGTTTTCATGTTTAGGTTTCACTCTGTTTTCTCCTATATGGATACATGTAGTTGGAACTCTAAATCAAACACGGTTTGTGCTAGCTCTTTGAAACTTGGCACAATAATATAGTTCCAAGTTCTATCGCTATTCTTTGTGTCCTATTGAAGTAGCCCCAAGCAGAGACTGACGAGAATCACTTTCATTGAAAGGGGTTGCCAAGCTTCCAAAAAACTACGAGTTTCCTGAAATCTCAGCAAACATTTTTCACCCAATCTTGATGAGACTTGCAGGTAATGATCAGTACACCAATCCCACTTTGCTCACCAAATTTCGTTCTTCTCGGTTAAACCGTTCCTTTGCAGGAACCGTTTTCATGTTTAGGTTTCACTGTGTTTTCTCCTATATGGATACATGTAGTTGGAACTCTAAATCAAACCCGGTTTGCGCTAGCTCTTTGAAACGTGGCACAATAATGTAGTTCCAAGTTCTATCGCTATGTTTGTGTCCTATTGAAGTAGCCCCAAGCAGAGACTGACGAGAATCACTTTCATTGAAAGGGGTTGCCAAGCTTCCAAAAAACTACGAGTTTCCTGAAATCTCAGCAAACATTTTTTCACCCAATCTTGATCATACTTGCAGGTCATGATCAGTACACCAATCCCACTGGGCTCAACAAATTTGGTTCTTCTCGGTTAAACCGTTCCTTTGTAGGAACCGTTTTCATGTTTAGGTTTCACTCTGTTTTCTCCTATATGGAAACATGTAGTTGGAACTCTGAATCAAACACGGTTTGTGCTAGCTCTTTGAAACTTGGCACAATAATGTAGTTCCAAGTTCTATCGCTATGGTTTGTGTCCTATTGAAGTAGCCCCAAGCAGAGACTGACGAGAATCACTTTTCATTGAAAAGGGGTTGCCAAGCTTCCAAAAAACTACGAGTTTCCTGAAATCTCAGCAAACATTTTTTCACCCAATCTTGATGAGACTTGCATGTAATGATCAGTACACCAATCCCACTTGGCTCACCAAATTTCGTTCTTCTCGGTTAAACCGTTCCTTTGCAGGAACCGTTTCATGTTTAGGTTTCACTCTGTTTTCTCCTATATGGATACATGTAGTTGGAACTCTAAATCAAACACGGTTTGTGCTAGCTCTTTGAAACTTGGCACAATAATGTAGTTCCAAGTTCTATCGCTATGGTTTGTGTCCTATTGAAGTAGCCCCAAGCAGAGACTGACGAGAATCACTTTCATTGAAAGGGGTTGCCAAGCTTCCAAAAAACTGCGAGATTCCTGAAATCTCAGCAACCATATTTTCACCCAATCTTGATGATACTTGCAGGTAATGATCAGTACACCAATCCCACTTGGTTCACCAAATTTCGTTCTTTTTGGTTAAACCGTTCCTTTGCAGGAACCGTTTTCATGTTTAGGTCTCACTCTATTTTCTCCTATATGGACACATGTAGTTGGAACTCTAAATCAAACACTTTTTGTGCTAGCTCTTTGAAACTTGGCACAATAATGTAGTTCCAAATTCTATCGCTGTGGTGTGTGTCCTATTGAAGTATCCCCAAGCAGAGAATGACGAGAATCACTTTTATTGAAAGGGGATGCCAAGGTCCAAAAAACTACGAGTTTCCTGAAATCTCAGCAAACATTTTTTCACCCAATCTTGACGATACTACCAGGTAATCATCAGTACACCAATCCCACTTATCTCACCAAATTTCGTTCTTCTCGGTTAAACCGTTCCTTTGCAGGAACCGTTTTCATGTTTAGGTTTCACTCTGTTTTCTCCTATATGGAAACATGTAGTTGGAACTCTGAATCAAACACGGTTTGTGCTAGCTCTTTGAAACTTGGCACAATAATGTAGTTCCAAGTTCTATCGCTATGGTTTGTGTCCTATTGAAGTAGCCCCAAGCAGAGACTGACGAGAATCACTTTCATTGAAAGGGGTTGCCAAGCTTCCAAAAAACTACGAGTTTCCTGAAATCTCAGCAAACATTTTTTCACCCAATCTTGATGAGACTTGCATGTAATGATCAGTACACCAATCCCACTTGGCTCACCAAATTTCGTTCTTCTCGGTTAAACCGTTCCTTTGCAGGAACCGTTTTCATGTTTAGTTTTCACTCTGTTTTCTCCTATATAGATACATGTAGTTGGAACTCTAAATCAAACACGGTTTGTGCTAGCACTTTGAAACTTGGCACAATAATGTAGTTCCAAGTTCTATCGCTATGGTTTGTGTCCTATTGAAGTAGCCCCAAGCAGAGACTGACGAGAATCACTTTCATTGAAAGGGGTTGCCAAGCTTCCAAAAAACTGCGAGATTCCTGAAATCTCAGCAACCCATATTTTCACCCAATCTTGATGATACTTGCAGGTAATGATCAGTACACCAATCCCACTTGGTTCACCAAATTTCGTTCTTTTTGGTTAAACCGTTCCTTTGCAGGAACCGTTTTCATGTTTAGGTCTCACTCTATTTTCTCCTATATGGACACATGTAGTTGGAACTATAATTAACACTTTTTGTGCTAGCTCTTTGTAACTTGGCACAATAATGTTGTTCCAAATTCTATCGCTGTGGTGTGTGTCCTATTGAAGTATCCCCAAGCAGAGAATGACGAGAATCACTTTTATTGAAAGGGGTTGCCAAGGTCCAAAAAACTACGAGTTTCCTGAAATCTCAGCAAACATTTTTCACCCAATCTTGACGATACTACCAGGTAATCATCAGTACACCAATCCCACTTATCTCACCAAATTTCGTTCTTCTCGGTTAAACCATTCCTTTGCAGGAACCGTTTTCATGTTTAGGTTTCACTCTGTTTTCTCCTATATGGATACATGTAATTGGAACTCTAAATCAAACACGGTTTGTGCTAGCTCTTTGAAACTTGGCACAATAATGTAGTTCCAAGTTCTATCGCTATGGTTTGTGTCCTATTGAAGTAGCCCCAAGCGGAGACTGACGAGTATCACTTTAATTGAAAGGGGTTGCCAAGCTTCCAAAAAACTATGAGTTTCATGAAATCTCAGCAAACATTTTTCACCCAATCTTGATGAAACTTGCAGGTAATGATCAGTACAGCAATCCCACTTGGCTCACCAAATTTGGTTCTTCTCTTTTAAACCCGTTCCTTTGCAGGAACCGTTTTCATGTTTAGGTTTCACTCTGTTTTCTCCTATATGGATACATGTAGTTGGAACTCAAAATCAAACACGGTTTGTGCTAGCTCTTTGAAACTTGGCACAATAATGTAGTTCCAAGTTCTATCGCTATGGTTTGTGTCCTATTGAAGTAGCCCCAAGCAGAGACTGACGAGAATCACTTTCATTGAAAGGGGTTGCCAAGCTTCCAAAAAACTGCGAGATTCCTGAAATCTCAGCAACCATATTTTCACCCAATCTTGATGATACTTGCAGGTAATGATCAGTACACCAATCCCACTTGGTTCACCAAATTTCGTACTTTTTGGTTAAACCGTTCCTTTGCAGGAACCGTTTTCATGTATAGGTCTCACTCTATTTTCTCCTATATGGATACATGTAGTTGGAACTCTAAATCAATCACGGTTTGTGCTAGCTCTTTGAAACTTGGCACAATAATGTAGTTCAAATTCTATCGCTATGGTGTGTGTCCTATTGAAGTAGTCCCAAGCAGAGACTGACGAGAATCACTTTCATTGAAAGGGGTTGCCAAGCTTCCAAAAAACTATGAGTTTCATGAAATCTCAGCAAACATTTTTTCACCCAATCTTGATCATACTTGCAGGTCATGATCAGTACACCAATCCCACTTGGTTCACCAAATTTCGTTCTTTTTGGTTAAACCGTTCCTTTGTAGGAACCGTTTTCATGTTTAGGTCTCACTCTATTTTCTCCTATATGGATACATGTAGTTGGAACTCTAAATCAAACACGGTTTGTGCTATCTCTTTGAAACTTGGCACAATAATGTAGTTCCAAATTCTATCGCTATAGTGTGTCCTATTGAAGTATCCCCAAGCAGAGAATGACGAGAATGACTTTTATTGAAAGGGGTTGCCAAGGTCCAAAAAACTACGAGTTTCCTGAAATCTCAGCAAACATTTTTTCACCCAATCTTGACGATACTAGCAGGTAATGATCAGTTCACCAATCCCACTTGTCTCACCAAATTTCGTTCTTCTCGGTTAAACCGTTCCTTTGCACGAACCGTTTTCATGTTTAGGTTTCACTCTGTTTTCTCCTATATGGATACATGTAGTTGGAACTCTAAATCAAACACGGTTTGTGCTAGCTCTTTGAAACTTGGCACAATAATGTAGTTTCCAAGTTCTATCGCTATGTTTGTGTCCTATTGAAGTAGCCCCAAGCAGAGACTGACGAGAATCACTTTCATTGAAAGGGGTTGCCAAGCTTCCAAAAAACTGCGAGATTCCTGAAATCTCAGCAACCATATTTTCACCCAATCTTGATGATACTTGCAGGTAATGATCAGTACACCAATCCCACTTGGTTCACCAAATTTCGTTCTTTTTGGTTAAACCGTTCCTTTGCAGGAACCGTTTTCATGTTTAGGTCTCACTCTATTTTCTCCTATATGACACATGTAGTTGGAACTCTAAATCAAACACTTTTTGTGTAGCTCTTTGAAACTTGGCACAATAATGTAGTTCCAAATTTCTATCGCTGTGGTGTGTGTCCTATTGAAGTATCCCCAAGCAGAGAATGACGAGAATCACTTTTATTGAAAGGGGTTTCCAAGGTCCAAAAAACTACGAGTTTCCTGAAATCTCAGCAAACATTTTTTCACCCAATCTTGACGATACTACCAGGTAATCATCAGTACACCAATCCCACTTATCTCACCAAATTTCGTTCTTCTCGGTTAAACCGTTCCTTTGCAGGAACCGTTTTCATGTTTAGGTTTCACTCTGTTTTCTCCTATATGGAAACATGTAGTTGGAACTCTGAATCAAACACGGTTTGTGCTAGCTCTTTGAAACTTGGCACAATAATGTAGTTCCAAGTTCTATCGCTATGGTTTGTGTCCTATTGAAGTAGCCCCAAGCAGAGACTGACGAGAATCACTTTCATTGAAAGGGGTTGCCAAGCTTCCAAAAAACTACGAGTTTCCTGAAATCTCAGCAAACATTTTTTCACCCAATCTTGATGAGACTTGCATGTAATGATCAGTACACCAATCCCACTTGGCTCACCAAATTTCGTTCTTCTCGGTTAAACCGTTCCTTTGCAGGAACCGTTTTCATGTTTAGTTTTCACTCTGTTTTCTCCTATATAGATACATGTAGTTGGAACTCTAAATCAAACACGGTTTGTGCTAGCACTTTGAAACTTGGCACAATAATGTAGTTCCAAGTTCTATCGCTATGGTTTGTGTCCTATTGAAGTAGCCCCAAGCAGAGACTGACGAGAATCACTTTCATTGAAAGGGGTTGCCAAGCTTCCAAAAAACTGCGAGATTCCTGAAATCTCAGCAACCATATTTTCACCCAATCTTGATGATACTTGCAGGTAATGATCAGTACACCAATCCCACTTGGTTCACCAAATTTCGTTCTTTTTGGTTAAAACCGTTCCTTTGCAGGAACCGTTTTCATGTTTAGGTCTCACTCTATTTTCTCCTATATGGACACATGTAGTTGGAACTATAATTAAACACTTTTTGTGCTAGCTCTTTGTAACTTGGCACAATAATGTTGTTCCAAATTCTATCGCTGTGGTGTGTGTCCTATTGAAGTATCCCCAAGCAGAGAATGACGAGAATCACTTTTATTGAAAGGGGTTGCCAAGGTCCAAAAAACTACGAGTTTCCTGAAATCTCAGCAAACATTTTTTCACCCAATCTTGACGATACTACCAGGTAATCATCAGTACACCAATCCCACTTATCTCACCAAATTTCGTTCTTCTCGGTTAAACCATTCCTTTGCAGGAACCGTTTTCATGTTTAGGTTTCACTCTGTTTTCTCCTATATGGATACATGTAATTGGAACTCTAAATCAAACACGGTTTGTGCTAGCTCTTTGAAACTTGGCACAATAATGTAGTTCCAAGTTCTATCGCTATGGTTTGTGTCCTATTGAAGTAGCCCCAAGCGGAGACTGACGAGTATCACTTTAATTGAAAGGGGTTGCCAAGCTTCCAAAAAACTATGAGTTTCATGAAATCTCAGCAAACATTTTTTCACCCAATCTTGATGAAACTTGCAGGTAATGATCAGTACAGCAATCCCACTTGGCTCACCAAATTTGGTTCTTCTCTTTTAAACCGTTCCTTTGCAGGAACCGTTTTCATGTTTAGGTTTCACTCTGTTTTCTCCTATATGGATACATGTAGTTGGAACTCAAAATCAAACACGGTTTGTGCTAGCTCTTTGAAACTTGGCACAATAATGTAGTTCCAAGTTCTATCGCTATGGTTTGTCTCCTATTGAAGTAGCCCCAAGCAGAGACTGACGAGAATCACTTTCATTGAAAGGGGTTGCCAAGCTTCCAAAAAACTGCGAGATTCCTGAAATCTCAGCAACCATATTTTCACCCAATCTTGATGATACTTGCAGGTAATGATCAGTACACCAATCCCACTTGGTTCACCAAATTTCGTACTTTTTGGTTAAACCGTTCCTTTGCAGGAACCGTTTTCATGTATAGGTCTCACTCTATTTTCTCCTATATGGATACATGTAGTTGGAACTCTAAATCAATCACGGTTTGTGCTAGCTCTTTGAAACTTGGCACAATAATGTAGTTCCAAATTCTATCGCTATGGTGTGTGTCCTATTGAAGTAGTCCCAAGCAGAGACTGACGAGAATCACTTTCATTGAAAGGGGTTGCCAAGCTTCCAAAAAACTATGAGTTTCATGAAATCTCAGCAAACATTTTTTCACCCAATCTTGATCATACTTGCAGGTCATGATCAGTACACCAATCCCACTTGGTTCACCAAATTTCGTTCTTTTTGGTTAAACCGTTCCTTTGTAGGAACCGTTTTCATGTTTAGGTCTCACTCTATTTTCTCCTATATGGATACATGTAGTTGGAACTCTAAATCAAACACGGTTTGTGCTATCTCTTTGAAACTTGGCACAATAATGTAGTTCCAAATTCTATCGCTATAGTGTGTCCTATTGAAGTATCCCCAAGCAGAGAATGACGAGAATGACTTTTATTGAAAGGGGTTGCCAAGGTCCAAAAAACTACGAGTTTCCTGAAATCTCAGCAAACATTTTTTCACCCAATCTTGACGATACTAGCAGGTAATGATCAGTTCACCAATCCCACTTGTCTCACCAAATTTCGTTCTTCTCGGTTAAACCAGTCCTTTGCACGAACCGTTTTCATGTTTAGGTTTCACTCTGTTTTCTCCTATATGGATACATGTAGTTGGAACTCTAAATCAAACACGGTTTGTGCTAGCTCTTTGAAACTTGGCACAATAATGTAGTTCCAAGTTCTATCGCTATTCTTTGTGTCCTATTGAAGTAGCCCCAAGCAGAGACTGACGAGAATCACTTTCATTGAAAGGGGTTGCCAAGCTTCCAAAAAACTACGAGTTTCCTGAAATCTCAGCAAACATTTTTTCACCCAATCTTGATGAGACTTGCAGGTAATGATCAGTACACCAATCCCACTTGGCTCACCAAATTTCGTTCTTCTCGGTTAAACCGTTCCTTTGCAGGAACCGTTTTCATGTTTAGGTTTCACTCTGTTTTCTCCTATATGGATACATGTAGTTGGAACTCTAAATCAAACCCGGTTTGTGCTAGCTCTTTGAAACGTGGCACAATAATGTAGTTCCAAGTTCTATCGCTATGGTTTGTGTCCTATTGAAGTAGCCCCAAGCAGAGACTGGAGAGAATCACTTTCATTGAAAGGGTTTGCCAAGCTTCCAAAAAACTACGAGTTTCCTGAAATCTCAGCAAACATTTTTTCACCCAATCTTGATGATACTTGCAGGTCATGATCAGTACACCAATCCCACTGGGCTCAACAAATTTCGTTCTTCTCGGTTAAACCGTTCCTTTGTAGGAACCGTTTTCATGTATAGGTTTCACTCTGTTTTCTCCTATATGGATACATGTAGTTGGAACTCTAAATCAAACACGGTTTGTGCTAGCTCTTTGAAACTTGGCACAATAATGTAGTTCCAAGTTTTATCGCTATGGTTTGTGTCCTATTGAAGTGGCCCCAAGTAGAGACTGACGAGAATCACTTTCATTGAAAGGGGTTGCCAAGCTTCCAAAAAACTATGAGTTTCATGAAATCTCAGCAAACATTTTTTCACCCAATCTTAATGAGACTTGCAGGTAATGATCAGTACACCAATCCCACTTGGCTCACCAAATTTGGTTCTTCTCGGTTCAACCGTTCCTTGGCAGGAACCGTTTTCATGTTTATGTTTCACTCTGTTATCTCCTATATGGATACATGTAGTTGGAACTCTAAATCAAACACGGTTTGTGCTAGCTCTTTGAAACTTGGCACAATAATGTAGTTCCAAGTTCTATCGCTATGGTTTGTGTCCTATTGAAGTAGCCCCAAGCAGAGACTGACGAGAATCACTTTCATTGAAAGGGGTTGCCAAGCTTCCAAAAAACTGCGAGATTCCTGAAATCTCAGCAACCATATTTTCACCCAATCTTGATGATACTTGCAGGTAATGATCAGTACACCAATCCCACTTGGTTCACCAAATTTCGTTCTTTTTGGTTAAACCGTTCCTTTGCAGGAACCGTTTTCATGTTTAGGTCTCACTCTATTTTCTCCTATATGGATACATGTAGTTGGAACTCTAAATCAATCACGGTTTGTGCTAGCTCTTTGAAACTTGGCACAATAATGTAGTTCCAAATTCTATCGCTATGGTGTGTGTCCTATTGAAGTAGCCCCAAGCAGAGACTGACGAGAATCACTTTCATTGAAAGGGGTTGCCAAGCTTCCAAAAAACTACGAGTTTCCTGAAATCTCAGCAAACATTTTTTCACCCAATCTTGATCATACTTGCAGGTCATGATCAGTACACCAATCCCACTGGGCTCAACAAATTTGGTTCTTCTCGGTTAAACCGTTCCTTTGTAGGAACCGTTTTCATGTTTAGGTTTCACTCTGTTTTCTCCTATATGGAAACATGTAGTTGGAACTCTGAATCAAACACGGTTTGTGCTAGCTCTTTGAAACTTGGCACAATAATGTAGTTCCAAGTTCTATCGCTATGGTTTGTGTCCTATTGAAGTAGCCCCAAGCAGAGACTGACAAGAATCACTTTCATTGAAAGGGGTTGCCAAGCTTCCAAAAAACTACGAGTTTCCTGAAATCTCAGCAAACATTTTTTCACCCAATCTTGATGAGACTTGCATGTAATGATCAGTACACCAATCCCACTTGGCTCACCAAATTTCGTTCTTCTCGGTTAAACCGTTCCTTTGCAGGAACCGTTTTCATGTTTAGGTTTCACTCTGTTTTCTCCTATATGGATACATGTAGTTGGAACTCTAAATCAAACACGGTTTGTGCTAGCTCTTTGAATCTTGGCACAATAATGTAGTTCCAAGTTCTATCGCTATGGTTTGTGTCCTATTGAAGTAGCCCCAAGCAGAGACTGACGAGAATCACTTTCATTGAAAGGGGTTGCCAAGCTTCCAAAAAACTGCGAGATTCCTGAAATCTCAGCAACCATATTTTCACCCAATCTTGATGATACTTGCAGGTAATGATCAGTACACCAATCCCACTTGGTTCACCAAATTTCGTTCTTTTTGGTTAAACCGTTCCTTTGCAGGAACCGTTTTCATGTTTAGGTCTCACTCTATTTTCTCCTATATGGACACATGTAGTTGGAACTCTAAATCAAACACTTTTTGTGCTAGCTCTTTGAAACTTGGCACAATAATGTAGTTCCAAATTCTATCGCTGTGGTGTGTGTCCTATTGAAGTATCCCCAAGCAGAGACTGACGAGAATCACTTTTATTGAAAGGGGTTGCCAAGGTCCAAAAAACTACGAGTTTCGTGAAATCTCAGCAAACATTTTTTCACCCAATCTTGACGATACTACCAGGTAATCATCAGTACACCAATCCCACTTATCTCACCAAATTTCGTTCTTCTCGGTTAAACCGTTCCTTTGCAGGAACCGTTTTCATGTTTAGGTTTCACTCTGTTTTCTCCTATATGGATACATGTAATTGGAACTCTAAATCAAACACGGTTTGTGCTAGCTCTTTGAAACTTGGCACAATAATGTAGTTCCAAGTTCTATCGCTATGGTTTGTGTCCTATTGAAGTAGCCCCAAGCGGAGACTGACGAGAATCACTTTAATTGAAAGGGGTTGCCAAGCTTCCAAAAAACTATGAGTTTCATGAAATCTCAGCAAACATTTTTTCACCCAATCTTGATGAAACTTGCAGGTAATGATCAGTACAGCAATCCCACTTGGCTCACCAAATTTGGTTCTTCTCTTTTAAACCGTTCCTTTGCAGGAACCATTTTCATGTTTAGGTTTCACTCTGTTTTCTCCTATATGGATACATGTAGTTGGAACTCTAAATCAAACACGGTTTGTGCTAGCTCTTTGAAACTTGGCACAATAATGTAGTTCCAAGTTCTATCGCTATGGTTTGTGTCCTATTGAAGTAGCCCCAAGCAGAGACTGACGAGAATCACTTTCATTGAAAGGGGTTGCCAAGCTTCCAAAAAACTGCGAGATTCCTGAAATCTCAGCAACCATATTTTCACCCAATCTTGATGATACTTGCAGGTAATGATCAGTACACCAATCCCACTTGGTTCACCAAATTTCGTTCTTTTTGGTTAAACCGTTCCTTTGCAGGAACCGTTTTCATGTTTAGGTCTCACTCTATTTTCTCCTATATGGACACATGTAGTTGGAACTCTAAATCAAACACTTTTTGTGCTAGCTCTTTGAAACTTGGCACAATAATGTAGTTCCAAATTCTATCACTGTGGTGTGTGTCCTATTGAAGTAGCCCCAAGCAGAGAATGACGAGAATCACTTTTATTGAAAGGGGTTGCCAAGGTCCAAAAAACTACGAGTTTCCTGAAATCTCAGCAAACATTTTTTCACCCAATCTTGACGATACTAGCAGGTAATGATCAGTTCACCAATCCCACTTGTCTCACCAAATTTCGTTCTTCTCGGTTAAACCGTTCCTTTGCACGAACCGTTTTCATGTTTAGGTTTCACTCTGTTTTCTCCTATATGGATACATGCAGTTGGAACTCTAAATCAAACACGGTTTGTGCTAGCTCTTTGAAACTTGGCACAATAATGTAGTTCCAAGTTCTATCGCTATTCTTTGTGTCCTATTGAAGTAGCCCCAAGCAGAGACTGACGAGAATCACTTTCATTGAAAGGGTTGCCAAGCTTCCAAAAAACTATGAGTTTCATGAAATCTCAGCAAACATTTTTTCACCCAATCTTAATGAGACTTGCAGGTAATGATCAGTACACCAATCCCACTTGGCTCACCAAATTTGGTTCTTCTCGGTTCAACCGTTCCTTGGCAGGAACCGTTTTCATGTTTATGTTTCACTCTGTTATCTCCTATATGGATACATGTAGTTGGAACTCTAAATCAAACACGGTTTGTGCTAGCTCTTTGAAACTTGGCACAATAATGTAGTTCCAAGTTCTATCGCTATGGTTTGTGTCCTATTGAAGTAGCCCCAAGCAGAGACTGACGAGAATCACTTTCATTGAAAGGGGTTGCCAAGCTTCCAAAAAACTGCAAGATTCCTGAAATCTCAGCAACCATACTTTCACCCAATCTTGATGATACTTGCAGGTAATGATCAGTACACCAATCCCACTTGGTTCACCAAATTTCGTACTTTTTGGTTAAACCGTTCCTTTGCAAGAACCGTTTCATGTTTAGGTCTCACTCTATTTTCTCCTATATGGATACATGTAGTTGGAACTCTAAATCAATCACGGTTTGTGCTAGCTCTTTGAAACTTGGCACAATAATGTAGTTCCAAATTCTATCGCTATGGTGTGTGTCCTATTGAAGTAGCCCCAAGCAGAGACTGACGAGAATCACTTTCATTGAAAGGGGTTGCCAAGCTTCCAAAAAACTACGAGTTTCCTGAAATCTCAGCAAACATTTTTTCACCCAATCTTGATCATACTTGCAGGTCATGATCAGTACACCAATCCCACTGGGCTCAACAAATTTGGTTCTTCTCGGTTAAACCGTTCCTTTGTAGGAACCGTTTTTCATGTTTAGGTTTCACTCTGTTTTCTCCTATATGGAAACATGTAGTTGGAACTCTGAATCAAACACGGTTTGTGCTAGCTCTTTGAAACTTGGCACAATAATGTAGTTCCAAGTTCTATCGCTATGGTTTGTGTCCTATTGAAGTAGCCCCAAGCAGAGACTGACGAGAATCACTTTCATTGAAAGGGTTGCCAAGCTTCCAAAAAACTATGAGTTTCATGAAATCTCAGCAAACATTTTTTCACCCAAATCTTGATGAAACTTGCAGGTAATGATCAGTACAGCAATCCCACTTGGCTCAGCAAATTTGGTTCTTCTCGGTTAAACCGTTCCTTTGCAGGAACCGTTTTCATGTTTAGGTTTCACTCTGTTTTCTCCTATATGGATACATGTAGTTGGAACTCTAAATCAAACACGGTTTGTGCTAGCTCTTTGAAACTTGGCACAATAATGTAGTTCCAAGTTCTATCGCTATGGTTTGTGTCCTATTGAAGTTGCCCCAAGGAGAGACTGACGAGAATCACTTTCATTGAAAGGGGTTGCCAAGCTTCCAAGAAACTACGAGTTTCCTGAAATCTCAGGAAACCTTTTTTCACCCAATCTTGATGATACTTGCAGGTAATGATCAGTACACCAATCCCACTTGGCTCACCAAATTTGGTTCTTCTCGGTTCAACCGTTCCTTGGCAGGAACCGTTTTCATGTTTATGTTTCACTCTGTTATCTCCTATATGGATACATGTAGTTGGAACTCTAAATCAAACACGGTTTGTGCTAGCTCTTTGAAACTTGGCACAATAATGTAGTTCCAAGTTCTATCGCTATGGTTTGTGTCCTATTGAAGTAGCCCCAAGCAGAGACTGACGAGAATCACTTTCATTGAAAGGGGTTGCCAAGCTTCCAAAAAACTGCAAGATTCCTGAAATCTCAGCAACCATATTTTCACCCAATC
The DNA here is from genome assembly GCF_045843805.1 of Urocitellus parryii. Classification (NCBI taxonomy): domain Eukaryota; kingdom Metazoa; phylum Chordata; class Mammalia; order Rodentia; family Sciuridae; genus Urocitellus; species Urocitellus parryii. The sequence continues at coordinate 16,388 of NW_027553414.1, forward strand.
TTGATGATACTTGCAGGTAATGATCAGTACACCAATCCCACTTGGTTCACCAAATTTCGTACTTTTTGGTTAAACCGTTCCTTTGCAAGAACCGTTTTCATGTTTAGGTCTCACTCTATTTTCTCCAATATGGATACATGTAGTTGGAACTCTAAATCAATCACGGTTTGTGCTAGCTCTTTGAAACTTGGCACAATAATGTAGTTCCAAATTCTATCGCTATGGTGTGTGTCCTATTGAAGTAGCCCCAAGCAGAGACTGACGAGAATCACTTTCATTGAAAGGGGTTGCCAAGCTTCCAAAAAACTACGAGTTTCCTGAAATCTCAGCAAACATTTTTTCACCCAATCTTGATCATACTTGCAGGTCATGATCAGTACACCAATCCCACTGGGCTCAACAAATTTGGTTCTTCTCGGTTAAACCGTTCCTTTGTAGGAACCGTTTTCATGTTTAGGTTTCACTCTGTTTTCTCCTATATGGAAACATGTAGTTGGAACTCTGAATCAAACACGGTTTGTGCTAGCTCTTTGAAACTTGCCACAATAATGTAGTTCCAAGTTCTATCGCTATGGTTTGTGTCCTATTGAAGTAGCCCCAAGCAGAGACTGACGAGAATCACTTTCATTGAAAGGGGTTGCCAAGCTTCCAAAAAACTATGAGTTTCATGAAATCTCAGCAAACATTTTTTCACCCAATCATGACGATACTAGCAGGTAATGATCAGTACACCAATCCCACTTGGCTCACCAAATTTCGTTCTTCTCGGTTAAACCGTTCCTTTGGAGGAACCGTTTTCATGTTTAGGTTTCACTCTGTTTTCTCCTATATGGATACATGTAGTTGGAACTCTAAATCAAACACGGTTTGTGCTACCTATTTGAAACTTGGCACAATAATGTAGTTCCAAGTTCTATCGCTATGGTTTGTGTCCTATTGATGTAGCCCCAAGCAGAGACTGACGAGGATCACATTCATTGAAAGTGGTTGCCAAGCTTCCAAAAAACTACGAGTTTCCTGAAATCTCAGCAAACATTTTTTCACCCAATCTTGATGATACTTGCAGGTAATGATCAGTACACCAATCCCACTGGGCTCACCAAATTTCGTTCTTCTCGGTTAAACCGTTCCTTTGCAGGAACCGTTTTCATGTTTAGGTTTCACTCTGTTTTCTCCTATATGGATACATGTAGTTGGAACTCTAAATCAAACACGGTTTGTGCTAGCTCTTTGAAACTTGGCACAATAATGTAGTTCCAAGTTCTATCGCTATGGTTTGTGTCCTATTGAAGTAGCCCCAAGCAGAGACTGACGAGAATCACTTTCATTGAAAGGGGTTGCCAAGCTTCCAAAAAACTACGAGTTTCCTGAAATCTCAGCAAACATTTTTTCACCCAATCTTGATGAGACTTGCATGTAATGATCAGTACACCAATCCCACTTGGCTCACCAAATTTCGTTCTTCTCGGTTAAACCGTTCCTTTGCAGGAACCGTTTTCATGTTTAGGTTTCACTCTGTTTTCTCCTATATGGATACATGTAGTTGGAACTCTAAATCAAACACGGTTTGTGCTAGCTCTTTGAAACTTGGCACAATAATGTAGTTCCAAGTTCTATCGCTATGGTTTGTGTCCTATTGAAGTAGCCCCAAGCAGAGACTGACGAGAATCACTTTCATTGAAAGGGGTTGCCAAGCTTCCAAAAAACTGCGAGATTCCTGAAATCTCAGCAACCATATTTTCACCCAATCTTGATGATACTTGCAGGTAATGATCAGTACACCAATCCCACTTGGTTCACCAAATTTCGTTCTTTTTGGTTAAACCGTTCCTTTGCAGGAACCGTTTTCATGTTTAGGTCTCACTCTATTTTCTCCTATATGGACACATGTAGTTGGAACTCTAAATCAAACACGGTTTGTGCTAGCTCTTTGAAACATGGCACAATAATCTAGTTCCAAATTCTATCGCTGTGGTGTGTGTCCTATTGAAGTATCCCCAAGCAGAGAATGACGAGAATCACTTTTATTGGAAGGGGTTGCCAAGGTCCAAAAAACTACGAGTTTCCTGAAATCTCAGCAAACATTTCTTCACCCAATCTTGACGATACTACCAGGTAATGATCAGTACACCAATCCCAGTTATCTCACCAAATTTCGTTCTTCTCGGTTAAACCGTTCCTTTGCAGGAACCGTTTTCATGTTTAGGTTTCACTCTGTTTTCTCCTATATGGATACATGTAATTGGAACTCTAAATCAAACACGGTTTGTGCTAGCTCTTTGAAACTTGGCACAATAATGTACTTCCAAGTTCTATCGCTATGGTTTGTGTCCTATTGAAGTAGCCCCAAGCAGAGACTGACGAGAATCACTTTCATTGAAAGGGGTTGCCAAGCTTATGAAAAACTACGAGTTTCCTGAAATCTCAGCAAACATTTTTTCACCCAATCTTGATGATACTTCCATTTAATGATCAGGACACCAATCCCACTTGGCTCACCAAATTTCGTTCTTCTCGGTTCAACCGTTCCTTGGCAGGAACCGTTTTCATGTTTATGTTTCACTCTGTTATCTCCTATATGGATACATGTAGTTGGAACTCTAAATCAAACCGGTTTGTGCTACCTATTTGAAACTTGGCACAATAATGTAATTCCAAGTTCTATCGCTGTGGTTTGTGTCCTATTGAAGTAGTCCCAAGCAGAGACTGATGAGAATCACTTTCATTGAAAGGGGTTGCCAAACTTCCAAAAAACTGCGAGTTTCCTGAAATCTCAGCAAACCTTTTTTCACCCAATCTTGATGATACTTGCAGGTAATGATCAGTACACCAATCCCACTGTGCTCAACAAATTTCGTTCTTCTCTGTTAAACCGTTCCTTTGTAGGAACCGTTTTCATGTTTAGGTTTCACTCTGTTTTCTCCTATATCGATACATGTAGTTGGAACTCTAAATCAAACACGGTTTGTGCTAGCTCTTTGAAACTTGGCACAATAATGTAGTTCCAAGTTCTATCACTATGGTTTGTGTAATATTGAAGTAGCCCCAAGCAGAGACTGACGAGAATCACTTTCATTGAAAGGGGTTGCCAAGCGTCCAAAAAACTATGAGTTTCATGAAAACTCAGCAAACATTTTTTCACCCAATCTTGGTGAATCTTGCAGGTAATGATCAGTACAGCAATCCCACTTGGCTCACCAAATTTGGTTCTTCTCGGTTAAACCGTTCCGTTGCAGGAACCCTTTTCATGTTTAGGTTTCACTCTGTATTCTCCTATATGGATACATGTAGTTGGAACTCTAAATCAAACACGGTTTGCGCTAGCTCTTTGAAACTTGGCACAATAATGTAATTCCAAGTTCTATCGCTGTGGTTTGTGTCCAATTGAAGTAGTCCCAAGCAGAGACTGATGAGAATCACTTTCATTGAAAGGGGTTGCCAAACTTCCAAAAAACTACGAGTTTCCTGAAATCTCAGCAAATAATTTTTTAACCCAATCTTGATGATACTTGCAGGTCATGATCAGTACACCAATCCCACTTGGCTCACCAAATTTCGTTCTTCTCGGTTAAACCGTTCCTTTGCAGGAACCGTTTTGATGTTTAGGTTTCACTCTGTTTTCTCCTATATGGATACATGTAGTTGGAACTCTAAATCTAACACGGTTTGTGCTAGCTCTTTGAAACTTGGCACAATAATGTAATTCCAAGTTCTATCGCTCTGGTTTGTGTCCTATTGAAGTAGTCCCAAGCAGAGACTGATGAGAATCACTTTCATTGAAAGGGGTAGCCAAACTTCCAAAAAACTGCGAGTTTCCTGAAATCTCAGCAAACCTTTTTTCACCCAATCTTGATGATACTTGCAGGTAATGATCAGTACAACAATCCCACTTGGCTCACCAAATTTCGTTCTTCTCGGTTAAACCGTTCCTTTACAGGAACCGTTTTCATGTTTAGGTTTCACTCTGTTTTCTCCTATATGGAAACATGTAGTTGGAACTCTAAATCAAACACGGTTTGTTCTAGCTCTTTGAAACTTGGCACAATAATGTAGTTCCAAGTTCTATCGCTATGGTTTGTGTCCTATTGAAGTAGCCCCAAGCAGAGACTGACGAGAATCACTTTCATTGAAAGGGGTTGCCAAGCTTGCAAAAAACTACGAGTTTCGTGAAATCTCAGCAAAATTTTTTTCACCCAATCTTGATGATACTTGCAGGTAATGATCAGTACACCAATCCCACTGGGCTCACCAAATTTCGTTCTTCTCGGTTAAACCGTTCCTTTGCAGGAACCGTTTTCATGTTTAGGTTTCACTCTGTTTTCTCCTATAGGGATACATGTAGTTGGAACTCTAAATCAAACACGGTTTGTGCTAGCTCTTTGAAACTTGGCACAATAATGTAGTTCCAAGTTCTATCGCTATGGTTTGTGTCCTATTGAAGTAGCCCCAAGCAGAGACTGACGAGAATCACTTTCATTGAAAGGGGTTGCCAAGCTTCCAAAAAACTACGAGTTTCCTGAAATCTCAGCAAACATTTTTTTCACCCAATCTTGATGAGACTTGCAGGTCATGATCAGTACACCAATCCCACTTGGCTCACCAAATTTCGTTCTTCTCGGTTAAACCCTTCTTTTGCAGGAACCGTTTTCATGTTTAGGTTTCACTCTGTTTTCTCCTATATGGATACATGTAGTTGGAACTCTAAATCAAACACGGTTTGAGCTAGCTCTTTGAAACTTGGCACAATAATGTAGTTCCAAGCTCTATCGCTATGGTTTGTGTCCTATTGAAGTAGCCCCAAGCAGAGACTGACGAGAATCACTTTCATTGAAATGGGTTGCCACGCTTCCAAAAAACTGCGAGATTCCTGAAATCTCAGCAACCATATTTTAACCCAATCTTGATGATACTTGCAGGTAATGATCAGTACACCAATCCCACTTGTTTCACCAAATTTCGTTCTTTTTGGTTAAACCGTTCCTTTGCAGGAACCGTTTTCATGTTTAGGTCTCACTCTATTTTCTCCTATATGGATACATGTAGTTGGAACTCTAAATCAAACACGGTTTGTGCTAGCTCTTTGAACCTTGGCACAATAATGTAGATCCAAATTCTATCGCTATGGTGTGTGTCCTATTGAAGTATCCCCAAGCAGAGAATGACGAGAATCACTTTTATTGAAAGGGGTTGCCAAGCTTCCAAAAAACTACGAGTTTCCTGAAATCTCAGCAAACATTTTTTCACCCAATATTGACGATACTAGCAGTTCATGATCAGTACACCAATCCCACTTGGCTCACCAAATTTCGTTCGTCTCAGTTAAACCGTTCCTTTGCAGGAACCGTTTTGATGTTTAGGTTTCACTCTGTTTTCTCCTAGATGGATACATGTAGTTGGAACTCTAAATCAAACACGGTTTGTGCTAGCTCTTTGAAACTTGCCACAATAATGTAGTTCCAAGTTCTATCACTATGGTTTGTGTCCTATTGAGGTAGCCCCAAGCAGAGACTGACGAGAATCACTTTCATTGAAAGGGGTTGCCAAGCTTCAAAAAACTACTAGTTTCCTGAAATCTCAGCAAACATTTTTTCACCCAATCATGATGATATTTGCAGGTAATGATCAGTACACCAATCCCACTTGGTTCACCAAATTTCGTTCTTTTTGGTTAAACCGTTCCTTTGCAGGAACCGTTTTCATGTTTAGGTCTCACTCTATTTTCTCCTATATGGATACATGTAGTTGGAACTCTAAATCAAACACTTTTTGTGCTAGCTCTTTGAAACTTGGCACAATAAAGTAGTTCCAAATTCTATCGCTGTGGTGTGTGTCCTATTGAAGTATCCCCAAGCAGAGAATGACGAGAATCACTTTTATTGAAAGCGGTTGCCAAGGTCCAAAAAACTACGAGTTTCCTGAAATCTCAGCAAATAATTTTTTCACCCAATCTTGATGATACTTGCAGGTCATGATCAGTACACCAATCCCACTTGGCTCACCAAATTTCGTTCTTCTCGGTTAAACCGTTCCTTTGCAGGAACCGTTTTGATGTTTAGGTTTCACTCTGTTTTCTCCTATATGGATACATGTAGTTGGAACTCTAAATCTAACACGGTTTGTGCTAGCTCTTTGAAACTTGGCACAATAATGTAATTCCAAGTTCTATCGCTGTGGTTTGTGTCCTATTGAAGTAGCCCCAAGCAGAGACTGTTGAGAATCACTTTCATTGAAAGGGGTTGCCAAACTTCCAAAAAACTGCGAGTTTCCTGAAATCTCAGCAAACCTTTTTTCACCCAATCTTGATGATACTTGCAGGTAATGATCAGTACACCAATCCCACTTGGCTCACCAAATTTCGTTCTTCTCGGTTAAACCGTTCCTTTGCAGGAACCGTTTTCATGTTTAGGTTTCACTCTGTTTTCTCCTATATGGAAACATGTAGTTGGAACTCTAAATCAAACACGGTTTGTGCTAGCTCTTTGAAACTTGGCACAATAATGTAGTTCCAAGTTCTATCGCTATGGTTTGTGTCCTATTGAAGTAGCCCCAAGCAGAGACTGACGAGAATCACTTTCATTGAAAGGGGTTGCCAAGCTTGCAAAAAAATACGAGTTTCCTGAAATCTCAGCAAAATTTTTTTCACCCAATCTTGATGATACTTGCAGGTAATGATCAGTACACCAATCCCACTGGGCTCACCAAATTTCGTTCTTCTCGGTTAAACCGTTCCTTTGCAGGAACCGTTTTCATGTTTAGGTTTCACTCTGTTTTCTCCTATAGGGATACATGTAGTTGGAACTCTAAATCAAACACGGTTTGTGCTAGCTCTTTGAAACTTGGCACAATAATGTAGTTCCAAGCTCTATCGCTATGGTTTGTGTCCTATTGAAGTAGCCCCAAGCAGAGACTGACGAGAATCACTTTCATTGAAAGGGGTTGCCAAGCTTCCAAAAAACTGCGAGATTCCTGAAATCTCAGCAACCATATTTTCACCCAATCTTGATGATACTTGCAGGTAATGATCAGTACACCAATCCCACTTGTTTCACCAAATTTCGTTCTTTTTGGTTAAGCCGTTCCTTTGCAGGAACCGTTTTCATGTTTAGGTCTCACTCTATTTTCTCCTATATGGATACATGTAGTTGGAACTCTAAATCAAACACGGTTTGTGCTAGCTCTTTGAACCTTGGCACAATAATGTAGATCCAAATTCTATCGCTATGGTGTGTGTCCTATTGAAGTATCCCCAAGCAGAGAATGACGAGAATCACTTTTATTGAAAGGGGTTGCCAAGCTTCCAAAAAACTACGAGTTTCCTGAAATCTCAGCAAACATTTTTTCACCCAATCTTGATGAGACTTGCAGGTCATGATCAGTACACCAATCCCACTTATCTCACCAAATTTCGTTCTTCTCGGTTAAACCGTTCCTTTGCAGGAACCGTTTTCATGTTTAGGTTTCAATCTGTTTTCTCCTATATGGATACATGTAGTTGGAAGTCTAAATCAAACACGGTTTGTGCTAGATCTTTGAAACTTGGCACAATAATGTAGTTCCAAGTTCTATCGCTATGGTTTGTGTCCTATTGAAGTAGCCCCAGGCAGAGACTGACGAGAATCACTTTCATTGAAAGGGGTTGCCAAGCTTCCAAAAAACTACGAGTTTCCTGAAATCTCAGCAAAACTTTTTTCACCCAATCTTGATGAGACTCGCAGGTAATGATCAGTACACCAATCCCACTTGGCTCACCAAATTTCGTTCTTCTCGGTTAAACCGTTCCTTTGCAGGAACCGTTTACATGTTTAGGTTTCACTCTGTTTTCTCCTATATGGATACATGTAGTTGGAACTCTAAATCAAACACGGTTTGTGCTAGCTCTTTGAAACTTGGCACAATAATGTAGTTCCAAGTTCTATCGCTATTCTTTGTGTCCTATTGAAGTAGCCCCAAGCAGAGACTGACGAGAATCACTTTCATTGAAAGGGGTTGCCAAGCTTCCAAAAAACTACGAGTTTCCTGAAATCTCAGCAAACCTTTTTTCACCTAATCTTGCTGAAACTTGCAGGTAATGATCAGTACACCAATCCCACTTGGCTCACCAAATTTGGTTCTTCTCGGTTAAACCGTTCCTTTGCAGGAACCGTTTTCATGTTTAGGTTTTCACTCTGTTTTCTCATATATGGATACATGTAGTTGTAACTCTAAATCAAACACGGTTTGCGCTAGCTCTTTGAAACTTGGCCCAATAATGTAGTTCCAAGTTCTATCGCTATGGTTTGTGTCCTATTGAAGTAGCCCCAAGCAGAGACTGACGAGAATCACTTTCTTTGAAAGGGGTTGCCAAGCTTCCAAAAAACTACGAGTTTCCTGAAATCTCAGCAAACATTTTTTCACCCAATCTTGATGATACTTGCAGGTCATGATCAGTACACCAATCCCACTGGGCTCAACAAATTTCGTTCTTCTCTGTTAAACCGTTCCTTTGTAGGAACCGTTTTCATGTTTAGGTTTCACTCTGTTTTCTCCTATATGGATACATGTAGTTGGAACTCTAAATCAAACACGGTTTGTGCTAGCTCTTTGAAACTTGGCACAATAATGTAGTTCCAAGTTCTATCGCTATGGTTTGGTTCCTATTGAAGTAGCCCCAAGCAGAGACTGACGAGAATCACTTTAATTGAAAGGGGTTGCCAAGCTTCCAAAAAACTATGAGTTTCATGAAAACTCAGCAAACATTTTTTCACCCAATCGTGGTGAATCTTGCAGGTAATGATCAGTACAGCAATCCCACTTGGCTCACCAAATTTGGTTCTTCTCGGTTAAACCGTTCCGTTGCAGGAACCGTTTTCATGTTTAGGTTTCACTCTGTATTCTCCTATATGGATACATGTAGTTGGAACTCTAAATCAAACACGGTTTGCGCTAGCTCTTTGAAACTTGGCACAATAATGTAATTCCAAGTTCTATCGCTGTGGTTTGTGTCCTATTGAAGTAGTCCCAAGCAGAGACTGATGAGAATCACTTTCATTGAAAGGGGTTGCCAAACTTCCAAAAAACTACGAGTTTCCTGAAATCTCAGCAAATAATTTTTTCACCCAATCTTGATGATACTTGCAGGTCATGATCAGTACACCAATCCCACTTGGCTCACCAAATTTCGTTCTTCTCGGTTAAACCGTTCCTTTGCAGGAACCGTTTTGATGTTTAGGTTTCACTCTGTTTTCTCCTAGATGGATACATGTAGTTGGAACTCTAAATCTAACACGGTTTGTGCTAGCTCTTTGAAACTTGGCACAATAATGTAATTCCAAGTTCTATCGCTGTGGTTTGTGTCCTATTGAAGTAGTCCCAAGCAGAGACTGATGAGAATCTCTTTCATTGAAAGGGGTTGCCAAACTTCCAAAAAACTGCGAGTTTCCTGAAATCTCAGCAAACAGTTTTTCACCCAATCTTGATGATACTTGCAGGTAATGATCAGTACACCAATCCCACTGGGCTCACCAAATTCCGTTCTTCTCGGTTAAACCGTTCCTTTGCAGGAACCGTTTTCATGTTTAGGTTTCACTCTGTTTTCTCCTATTTGGATACATGTAGTTGGAACTCTAAATCTAACACGGTTTGTGCTAGCTCTTTGAAACTTGGCACAATAATGTAATTCCAAGTTCTATCGCTGTGGTTTGTGTCCTATTGAAGTAGCCCCAAGCAGAGACTGTTGAGAATCACTTTCATTGAAAGGGGTTGCCAAACTTCCAAAAAACTGCGAGTTTCCTGAAATCTCAGCAAACCTTTTTTCACCCAATCTTGATGATACTTGCAGGTAATGATCAGTACACCAATCCCACTTGGCTCACCAAATTTCGTTCTTCTCGGTTAAACCGTTCCTTTGCAGGAACCGTTTTCATGTTTAGGTTTCACTCTGTTTTCTCCTATATGGAAACATGTAGTTGGAACTCTAAATCAAACACGGTTTGTGCTAGCTCTTTGAAACTTGGCACAATAATGTAGTTCCAAGTTCTATCGCTATGGTTTGTGTCCTATTGAAGTAGCCCCAAGCAGAGACTGACGAGAATCACTTTCATTGAAAGGGGTTGCCAAGCTTGCAAAAAAATACGAGTTTCCTGAAATCTCAGCAAATTTTTTTTCACCCAATCTTGATGATACTTGCAGGTAATGATCAGTACACCAATCCCACTGGGCTCACCAAATTTCGTTCTTCTCGGTTAAACCGTTCCTTTGCAGGAACCGTTTTCATGTTTAGGTTTCACTCTGTTTTCTCCTATAGGGATACATGTAGTTGGAACTCTAAATCAAACACGGTTTGTGCTAGCTCTTTGAAACTTGGCACAATAATGTAGTTCCAAGCTCTATCGCTATGGTTTGTGTCCTATTGAAGTAGCCCCAAGCAGAGACTGACGAGAATCACTTTCATTGAAAGGGGTTGCCAAGCTTCCAAAAAACTGCGAGATTCCTGAAATCTCAGCAACCATATTTTCACCCAATCTTGATGATACTTGCAGGTAATGATCAGTACACCAATCCCACTTGTTTCACCAAATTTCGTTCTTTTGGTTAAGCCGTTCCTTTGCAGGAACCGTTTTCATGTTTAGGTCTCACTCTATTTTCTCCTATATGGATACATGTAGTTGGAACTCTAAATCAAACACGGTTTGTGCTAGCTCTTTGAACCTTGGCACAATAATGTAGATCCAAATTCTATCGCTATGGTGTGTGTCCTATTGAAGTATCCCCAAGCAGAGAATGACGAGAATCACTTTTATTGAAAGGGTTTGCCAAGCTTCCAAAAAACTACGAGTTTCCTGAAATCTCAGCAAACATTTTTTCACCCAATCTTGATGAGACTTGCAGGTCATGATCAGTACACCAATCCCACTTATCTCACCAAATTTCGTTCTTCTCGGTTAAACCGTTCCTTTGCAGGAACCGTTTTCATGTTTAGGTTTCAATCTGTTTTCTCCTATATGGATACATGTAGTTGGAAGTCTAAATCAAACACGGTTTGTGCTAGATCTTTGAAACTTGGCACAATAATGTAGTTCCAAGTTCTATCGCTATGGTTTGTGTCCTATTGAAGTAGCCCCAGGCAGAGACTGACGAGAATCACTTTCATTGAAAGGGGTTGCCAAGCTTCCAAAAAACTACGAGTTTCCTGAAATCTCAGCAAACCTTTTTTCACCCAATCTTGATGAGACTCGCAGGTAATGATCAGTACACCAATCCCACTTGGCTCACCAAATTTCGTTCTTCTCGGTTAAACCGTTCCTTTGCAGGAACCGTTTACATGTTTAGGTTTCACTCTGTTTTCTCCTATATGGATACATGTAGTTGGAACTCTAAATCAAACACGGTTTGTGCTAGCTCTTTGAAACTTGGCACAATAATGTAGTTCCAAGTTCTATCGCTATTCTTTGTGTCCTATTGAAGTAGCCCCAAGCAGAGACTGACGAGAATCACTTTCATTGAAAGGGGTTGCCAAGCTTCCAAAAACTACGAGTTTCCTGAAATCTCAGCAAACCTTTTTTCACCTAATCTTGCTGAAACTTGCAGGTAATGATCAGTACACCAATCCCACTTGGCTCACCAAATTTGGTTCTTCTCGGTTAAACCGTTCCTTTGCAGGAACCGTTTTCATGTTTAGGTTTCACTCTGTTTTCTCATATATGGATACATGTAGTTGTAACTCTAAATCAAACACGGTTTGCGCTAGCTCTTTGAAACTTGGCCCAATAATGTAGTTCCAAGTTCTATCGCTATGGTTTGTGTCCTATTGAAGTAGCCCCAAGCAGAGACTGACGAGAATCACTTTCTTTGAAAGGGGTTGCCAAGCTTCCAAAAAACTACGAGTTTCCTGAAATCTCAGCAAACATTTTTTCACCCAATCTTGATGATACTTGCAGGTCATGATCAGTACACCAATCCCACTGGGCTCAACAAATTTCGTTCTTCTCTGTTAAACCGTTCCTTTGTAGGAACCGTTTTCATGTTTAGGTTTCACTCTGTTTTCTCCTATATGGATACATGTAGTTGGAACTCTAAATCAAACACGGTTTGTGCTAGCTCTTTGAAACTTGGCACAATAATGTAGTTCCAAGTTCTATCACTATGGTTTGGTTCCTATTGAAGTAGCCCCAAGCAGAGACTGACGAGAATCACTTTCATTGAAAGGGGTTGCCAAGCTTCCAAAAAACTATGAGTTTCATGAAAACTCAGCAAACATTTTTTCACCCAATCGTGGTGAATCTTGCAGGTAATGATCAGTACAGCAATCCCACTTGGCTCACCAAATTTGGTTCTTCTCGGTTAAACCGTTCCGTTGCAGGAACCGTTTTCATGTTTAGGTTTCACTCTGTATTCTCCTATATGGATACATGTAGTTGGAACTCTAAATCAAACACGGTTTGCGCTAGCTCTTTGAAACTTGGCACAATAATGTAATTCCAAGTTCTATCGCTGTGGTTTGTGTCCTATTGAAGTAGTCACAAGCAGAGACTGATGAGAATCACTTTCATTGAAAGGGGTTGCCAAACTTCCAAAAAACTACGAGTTTCCTGAAATCTCAGCAAATAATTTTTTCACCCAATCTTGATGATACTTGCAGGTCATGATCAGTAAACCAATCCCACTTGGCTCACCAAATTTCGTTCTTCTCGGTTAAACCGTTCCTTTGCAGGAACCGTTTTGATGTTTAGGTTTCACTCTGTTTTCTCCTAGATGGATACATGTAGTTGGAACTCTAAATCTAACACGGTTTGTGCTAGCTCTTTGAAACTTGGCACAATAATGTAATTCCAAGTTCTATCGCTGTGGTTTGTGTCCTATTGAAGTAGTCCCAAGCAGAGACTGATGAGAATCTCTTTCATTGAAAGGGGTTGCCAAACTTCCAAAAAACTGCGAGTTTCCTGAAATCTCAGCAAACAGTTTTTCACCCAATCTTGATGATACTTGCAGGTAATGATCAGTACACCAATCCCACTGGGCTCACCAAATTCCGTTCTTCTCGGTTAAACCGTTCCTTTGCAGGAACCGTTTTCATGTTTAGGTTTCACTCTGTTTTCTCCTATATGGATACATGTAGTTGGAACTCTAAATCAAACACGGTTTGTGCTAGCTCTTTGAAACTTCGCACAATAATGTAGTTCCAAGTTCTATCGCTATGGTTGTTGTCCTATTGAAGTAGCCCCAAGCAGAGACTGACGAGAATCACTTTCATTGAAAGGGGTTGCCAAGCTTCCAAAAAACTGCGAGATTCCTGAAATCTCAGCAACCATATTTTAACCCAATCTTGAAGATACTTGCAGGTAATGATCAGTACACCAATCCCACTTGGTTCACCAAATTGCATTCTTTTTTGTTAAACCGTTCCTTTGCAGGAACCGTTTTCATGTTTAGGTCTCACTCTATTTTCTCCTATATGGATACATGTAGTTGGAACTCTAAATCAAACACGGTTTGTGCTAGCTCTTTGAACCTTGGCACAAAAATGTAGTTCCAAATTCTATCGCTATGGTGTGTTTCCTATTGAAGTATCCCCAAGCAGAGAATGACGAGAATCACTTTCATTGAAAGGGGTTGCCAAGCTTCAAAAAAACGACGAGTTTCCTGAAATCTCAGCAAACCTTTTTCACCCAATCATGATGAGACTCGCATGTAATGATCAGTACACCAATCCCACTTGGCTCACCAAATTTCGTTCTTCTCGGTTAAACCGTTCCTTTGCAGGAACCGTTTTCATGTTTAGGTTTCACTCTGTTTTCTCCTATATGGATACATGTAGTTGGAACTCTAAATCAAACACGGTTTGTGCTAGCTCTTTGAAACTTGGCACAATAATGTAGTTCCAAGTTCTATCATTATTCTTTGTGTCCTATTGAAGTAGCCCCAAGCAGAGACTGACGAGAATCACTTTCATTGAAAGGGGTTGCCAAGCTTCCAAAAAACTACGGGTTTCCTGAAATCTCAGCAAACATTTTTTCACCCAATCTTGACGATACTAACAGGTAATGATCAGTACACCAATCCCACTTGTCTCACCAAATTTCGTTCGTCTCGGTTAAACCGTTCCTTTGCAGGAACCGTTTTCATGTTTAGGTTTCACTGTTTTCTCCTATATGGATACATGTAGTTGGAACTCTAAATCAAACACGGTTTGTGCTAGCTCTTTGAAACTTGGCACAATAATGTAGTTCCAGGTTCTATCGCTATGGTTTGTGTCCTATTGAAGTAGCCCCAAGCAGAGACTGACGAGAATCACTTTCATTGAAAGGGGTTGACAAGCTTCCAAAAAACTACGAGTTTCCTGAAATCTCAGCAAACCTTTTTTCACCCAATCTTGATGAGACTCGCAGGTAATGATCAGTACACCAATCCCACTTGGCTCACCAAATTTCGTTCTTCTCGGTTAAACCGTTCCGTTGCAGGAACCGTTTTCATGTTTAGGTTTCACTCTGTATTCTCCTATATGGATACATGTAGTTGGAACTCTAAATCAAACACAGTTTGCGCTAGCTCTTTGAAACTTGGCACAATAATGTAATTCCAAGTTCTATCGCTGTGGTTTGTGTCCTATTGAAGTAGTCCCAAGCAGAGACTGATGAGAATCACTTTCATTGAAAGGGGTTGCCAAACTTCCAAAAAACTACGAGTTTCCTGAAATCTCAGCAAATAATTTTTTCACCCAATCTTGATGATACTTGCAGGTCATGATCAGTAAACCAATCCCACTTGGCTCACCAAATTTCGTTCTTCTCGGTTAAACCGTTCCTTTGCAGGAACCGTTTTGATGTTTAGGTTTCACTCTGTTTTCTCCTAGATGGATACATGTAGTTGGAACTCTAAATCTAACACGGTTTGTGCTAGCTCTTTGAAACTTGGCACAATAATGTAATTCCAAGTTCTATCGCTGTGGTTTGTGTCCTATTGAAGTAGTCCCAAGCAGAGACTGATGAGAATCTCTTTCATTGAAAGGGGTTGCCAAACTTCCAAAAAACTGCGAGTTTCCTGAAATCTCAGCAAACAGTTTTTCACCCAATCTTGATGATACTTGCAGGTAATGATCAGTACACCAATCCCACTGGGCTCACCAAATTCCGTTCTTCTCGGTTAAACCGTTCCTTTGCAGGAACCGTTTTCATGTTTAGGTTTCACTCTGTTTTCTCCTATATGGATACATGTAGTTGGAACTCTAAATCAAACACGGTTTGTGCTAGCTCTTTGAAACTTCGCACAATAATGTAGTTCCAAGTTCTATCGCTATGGTTGTTGTCCTATTGAAGTAGCCCCAAGCAGAGACTGACGAGAATCACTTTCATTGAAAGGGGTTGCCAAGCTTCCAAAAAACTGCGAGATTCCTGAAATCTCAGCAACCATATTTTAACCCAATCTTGAAGATACTTGCAGGTAATGATCAGTACACCAATCCCACTTGGTTCACCAAATTGCATTCTTTTTTGTTAAACCGTTCCTTTGCAGGAACCGTTTTCATGTTTAGGTCTCACTCTATTTTCTCCTATATGGATACATGTAGTTGGAACTCTAAATCAAACACGGTTTGTGCTAGCTCTTTGAACCTTGGCACAAAAATGTAGTTCCAAATTCTATCGCTATGGTGTGTGTCCTATTGAAGTATCCCCAAGCAGAGAATGACGAGAATCACTTTCATTGAAAGGGGTTGCCAAGCTTCAAAAAAACGACGAGTTTCCTGAAATCTCAGCAAACCTTTTTCACCCAATCATGATGAGACTCGCATGTAATGATCAGTACACCAATCCCACTTGGCTCACCAAATTTCGTTCTTCTCGGTTAAACCGTTCCTTTGCAGGAACCGTTTTCATGTTTAGGTTTCACTCTGTTTTCTCCTATATGGATACATGTAGTTGGAACTCTAAATCAAACACGGTTTGTGCTAGCTCTTTGAAACTTGGCACAATAATGTAGTTCCAAGTTCTATCATTATTCTTTGTGTCCTATTGAAGTAGCCCCAAGCAGAGACTGACGAGAATCACTTTCATTGAAAGGGGTTGCCAAGCTTCCAAAAAACTACGGGTTTCCTGAAATCTCAGCAAACATTTTTTCACCCAATCTTGACGATACTAACAGGTAATGATCAGTACACCAATCCCACTTGTCTCACCAAATTTCGTTCGTCTCGGTTAAACCGTTCCTTTGCAGGAACCGTTTTCATGTTTAGGTTTCACTGTTTTCTCCTATATGGATACATGTAGTTGGAACTCTAAATCAAACACGGTTTGTGCTAGCTCTTTGAAACTTGGCACAATAATGTAGTTCCAGGTTCTATCGCTATGGTTTGTGTCCTATTGAAGTAGCCCCAAGCAGAGACTGACGAGAATCACTTTCATTGAAAGGGGTTGACAAGCTTCCAAAAAACTACGAGTTTCCTGAAATCTCAGCAAACCTTTTTTCACCCAATCTTGATGAGACTCGCAGGTAATGATCAGTACACCAATCCCACTTGGCTCACCAAATTTCGTTCTTCTCGGTTAAACCGTTCCTTTGCAGGAACCGTTTTCATGTTTAGGTTTCACTCTGTTTTCTCCTATATGGATACATGTAGTTGGAACTCTAAATCAAACACGGTTTGTGCTAGCTCTTTGAAACTTGGCACAATAATGTAGTTCCAAGTTCTATCGCTATGGTTTGTGTCCTACTGAAGTAGCCCCAAGCAGAGACTGATGAGAATCACTTTCATTGAAAGGGGTTGCCAAGCTTCCAAAAAACTGCGAGATTCCTGAAATCTCAGCAACCGTATTTTAACCCAATCTTGATGATACTTGCAGGTAATGATCAGTACACCAATCCCACTTGGTTCACCAAATTTCGTTCTTTTGGTTAAACCGTTCCTTTGCAGGAACCGTTTTCATGTTTAGGTCTCACTCTCTTTTCTCCTATATGGATACATGTAGTTGGAACTCTAAATCAAACATGGTTTGTGCTAGCTCTTTGAACCTTGGCACAATAATGTAGTTCCAAATTCTATCGCTATGGTGTGTGTCCAATTGAAGTATCCCCAAGCAGAGAATGACGAGAATCACTTTCATTGAAAGGGGTTGCCAAGCTTCCAAAAAACTACGAGTTTCCTGAAAACTCAGCAAACATTTTTTCACCCAATCTTGACGATACTAGCAGGTAATGATCAGTACACCAATCCGACTTGGCTCACCAAATTTCGTTCTTCTCGGTTAAACCGTTCCATTGCAGGAACCATTTACATGTTTAGGTTTCACTCTGTTTTCTCTTATATGGATACATGTAGTTGGAACTCTAAATCAAACACGGTTTGTGCTAGCTCTTTGAAACTTGGCACAATAATGTAGTTCCAAGTTCTATCGCTATTCTTTGTGTCCTATTGAAGTAGCCCCAAGCAGAGACTGACGAGAATCACTTTCATTGAAAGGGGTTGCCAAGCTTCCAAAAAACTACGAGTTTCCTGAAATCTCAGCAAACCTTTTTTCACCTAATCTTGCTGAAACTTGCAGGTAATGATCAGTACACCAATCCCACTTGGCTCACCAAATTTGGTTCTTCTCGGTTAAACCGTTCCTTTGCAGGAACCGTTTTCATGTTTAGGTTTCACTCTGTTTTCTCCTATATGGATACATGTAGTTGTAACTCTAAATCAAACACGGTTTACGCTAGCTCTTTGAAACTTGGCCCAATAATGTAGTTCCAAGTTCTATCGCTATGGTTTGTGTCCTATTGAAGTAGCCCCAAGCAGAGACTGACGAGAATCACTTTCTTTGAAAGGGGTTGACAAGCTTCCAAAAAACTACGAGTTTCCTGAAATCTCAGCAAACATTTTTTCACCCAATCTTGATGATACTTGCAGGTCATGATCAGTACACCAATCCCACTGGGCTCAACAAATTTCGTTTTTCTCTGTTAAACCGTTCCTTTGTAGGAACCGTTTTCATGTTTAGGTTTCACTCTGTTTTCTCCTATATGGATACATGTAGTTGGAACTCTAAATCAAACACGGTTTGTGCTAGCTCTTTGATACTTGGCACAATAATGTAGTTCCAAGTTCTATCGCTATGGTTTGGTTCCTATTGAAGTAGCCCCAAGCAGAGACTGACAAGAATCACTTTCATTGAAAGGGGTTGCCAAGCTTCAAAAAAACTAGAGTTTCCTGAAATCTCAGCAAACATTTTTTCACCCAATCTTGATGATATTGGCAGGTCATGATCAGTACACCAATCCCACTTGGCTCACCAAATTTCGTTCGTCTCGATTAAACCGTTCCTTTGCAGGAACCGTTTTGATGTTTAGGTTCCACTCTGTTTTCTCCTATATGGATACATGTAGTTGGAACTCCAAATCAAACACGGTTTGCGCTAGCTCTTTGAAACTTGGCACAATAATGTAATTCCAAGTTCTATCGCTGTGGTTTGTGTCCTATTGAAGTAGTCGAAACAGAGACTGATGAGAATCACTTTCATTGAAAGGGGTTGCCAAACTTCCAAAAAACTGCGAGTTTCCTGAAATCTCAGCAAACCTTTTTTCACCCAATCTTGATGATACTTGCAGGTAATGATCAGTACACCAATCCCACTTGGCTCACCAAATTTCGTTCTTCTCGGTTAAACCGTTCCTTTGCAGGAACAGTTTTCATGTTTAGGTTTCACTCTGTTTTCTCCTATAGGGATACATGTAGTTGGAACTCTAAATCAAACACGGTTTGTGCTAGCTCTTTGAAACTTGGCACAATAATGTAGTTCCAAGTTCTATCGTTATGGTTTGTGTCCTATTGAAGTAGCCCCAAGCAGAGACTGACGAGAATCACTTTCATTGAAAGGGGTTGCCAAGCTTCCAAAAAACTACGAGTTTCCTGAAATCTCAGCAAACATTTTTTCACCCAATCTTGATGAGACTTGCAGGTCATGATCAGTACACCAATCCCACTTGGCTCACCAAATTTCGTTCTTTTCGGTTAAACCCTTCCTTTGCAGGAACCGTTTTCATGTTTAGGTTTCACTCTGTTTTCTCCTATATGGATACATGTAGTTGGAACTCTAAATCAAACACGGTTTGTGCTAGCTCTTTGAAACTTGGCACAATAATGTAGTTCCAAGCTCTATCGCTATGTTTTGTGTCCTATTGAAGTAGCCCCAAGGAGAGACTGACGGGAATCACTTTCATTGAAAGGGGTTGCCAAGCTTCCAAAAAACTGCGAGATTCCTGAAATCTCAGCAACCATATTTTAACCCAATCTTGATGATCCTTGCAGGTAATGATCAGTACACCAATCCCACTTGTTTCACCAAATTTCGTTCTTTTTGGTTAAACCGTTCCTTTGCAGGAACCGTTTTCATGTTTAGGTCTCACTCTATTTTCTCCTATAAGGATACATGTAGTTGGAACTCTAAATCAAACACGGTTTGTGCTAGCTCTTTGAACCTTGGCACAATAATGTAGATCCAAATTCTATCGCTATGGTGTGTGTCCTATTGAAGTAGCCCCAAGCAGAGAATGAGGAGAATCACTTTTATTGAAAGGGGTTGCCAAGCTTCCAAAAAACTACGAGTTTCCTGAAATCTCAGCAAACATTTTTTCACCCAATCTTGACGATACTAGCAGGTCATGATCAGTACACCAATCCCACTTGGCTCACCAAATTTCGTTCGTCTCGGTTAAACCGTTCCTTTGCAGGAACCGTTTGGATGTTTAGGTTTCACTCTGTTTTCTCCTAGATGGATACATGTAGTTGGAACTCTAAATCAAACACGGTTTGTGCTAGCTCTTTGAAACTTGCAACAATAATGTAGTTCCAAGTTCTATCACTATGGTTTGTGTCCTATTGAAGTAGCCCCAAGCAGAGACTGACGAGAATCAACTTTCATTGAAAGGGGTTGCGAAGCTTCAAAAAAACTAAGAGTTTCCTTAAATCTCAGCAAACATTTTTTCACCCAATCTTGATGATATTTGCAGGTAATGATCAGTGCACCAATCCCACTTGGCTCACCAAATTTCGTTCTTCTCGGTTAAACCGTTCCTTTGCAGGAACCGTTTTGATGTTTAGGTTTCACTCTGTTTTCTCCTATATGGATACATGTAGTTGGAACTCTAAATCAAACACGGTTTGTGCTAGCTCTTTGAAACTTGGCACAATAATGTAGTTCCAAGTTCTATCGCTATGGTTTGTGTCCTATTGAAGTAGCCCCAAGCAGAGACTGACGAGAATCACTTTCATTGAAAGGGGTTGCCAAGCTTCCAAAAAACTGCGAGATTCCTGAAATCTCAGCAACCATATTTTAACCCAATCTTGATGATACTTGCAGGTAATGATCAGTACACCAATCCCACTTGGTTCACCAAATTTCATTCTTTTTGGTTAATCCGTTCCTTTGCAGGAACCGTTTTCATGTTTAGGTCTCACTCTATTTTCTCCTATATGGATACATGTAGTTGGAACTCTAAATCAAACACGGTTTGTGCTAGCTCTTTGAACCTTGGCACAATAATGTAGTTCCAAATTCTATCGCTATGGTGTGTGTCCTATTGAAGTATCCCCAAGCAGAGAATGACGAGAATCACTTTTATTGAAAGGGGTTGCCAAGCTTCCAAAAAACTACGAGTTTCCTGAAAACTCAGCAAACATTTTTTCACCCAATCTTGACGATACTAGCAGGTAATGATCAGTACACCAATCCCACTTGTCTCACCAAATTTCGTTCGTCTCGGTTAAACCGTTCCTTTGCAGGAACCGTTTTCATGTTTAGGTTTCACTCTGTTTTCTCCTATATGGATACATGTAGTTGGAACTCTAAATCAAACACGGTTTGTGCTAGCTCTTTGAAACTTGGCACAATAATGTAGTTCCAAGTTCTATCGCTATGGTTTGTGTCCTATTGAAGTAGCCCCAAGCAGAGACTGACGAGAATCACTTTCATTGAAAGGGGTTGCCAAGCTTCCAAAAAAACGACGAGTTTCCTGAAATCTCAGCAAACCTTTTTCACCCAATCATGATGAGACTCACATGTAATGATCAGTACACCAATCCCACTTGGCTCACCAAATTTCGTTCTTCTCGGTTAAACCGTTCCTTTCCAGGAACCGTTTTCATGTTTAGGTTTCACTCTGTTTTCTCCTATATGGATACATGTAGTTGGAACTCTAAATCAAACACGGTTTGTGCTAGCTCTTTGAAACTTGGCACAATAATGTAGTTCCAAGTTCTATCGCTATTCTTTGTGTCCTATTGAAGTAGCCCCAAGCAGAGACTGACGAGATCACTTTCATTGAAAGGGGTTGCCAAGCTTCCAAAAAACTACGAGTTTCCTGAAATCTCAGCAAACCTTTTTTCACCTAATCTTGCTGAAACTTGCAGGTAATGATCAGTACACCAATCCCACTTGGCTCACCAAATTTGGTTCTTCTCGGTTAAACCGTTCCTTTGCAGGAACCGTTTTCATGTTTAGGTTTCACTCTGTTTTCTCCTATATGGATACATGTAGTTGTAACTCTAAATCAAACACGGTTTACGCTAGCTCTTTGAAACTTGGCCCAATAATGTAGTTCCAAGTTCTATCGCTATGGTTTGTGTCCTATTGAAGTAGCCCCAAGCAGAGACTGACGAGAATCACTTTCTTTGAAAGGGGTTGACAAGCTTCCAAAAACGACGAGTTTCCTGAAATCTCAGCAAACATTTTTTCACCCAATCTTGATGATACTTGCAGGTCATGATCAGTACACCAATCCCACTGGGCTCAACAAATTTCGTTCTTCTCTGTTAAACCGTTCCTTTGTAGGAACCGTTTTCATGTTTAGGTTTCACTCTGTTTTCTCCTATATGGATACATGTAGTTGGAACTCTAAATCAAACACGGTTTGTGCTAGCTCTTTGAAACTTGGCACAATAATGTAGTTCCAAGTTCTATCGCTATGGTTTGGTTCCTATTGAAGTAGCCCCAAGCAGAGACTGACGAGAATCACTTTCATTGAAAGGGGTTGCCAAGCTTCAAAAAAACTACGAGTTTCCTGAAATCTCAGCAAACATTTTTTCACCCAATCTTGATGATATTGGCAGGTCATGATCAGTACACCATCCCCACTTGGCTCACCAAATTTCGTTCGTCTCGATTAAACCGCTCCTTTGCAGGAACCGTTTTGATGTTTAGGTTCCACTCTGTTTTCTCCTATATGGATACATGTAGTTGGAACTCCAAATCAAACACGGTTTGCGCTAGCTCTTTGAAACTTGGCACAATAATGTAATTCCAAGTTCTATCGCTGTGGTTTGTGTCCTATTGAAGTAGTCCCAAGCAGAGACTGATGAGAATCACTTTCATTGAAAGGGGTTGCCAAACTTCCAAAAAACTACGAGTTTCCTGAAATCTCAGCAAATAATTTTTTCACCCAATCTTGATGATACTTTCAGGTCATGATCAGTACACCAATCCCACTTGGCTCACCAAATTTCGTTCTTCTCGGTTAAACTGTTCCTTTGCAGGAACCGTTTTGATGTTTAGGTTTCACTCTGTTTTCTCCTATATGGATACATGTAGTTGGAACTCTAAATCTAACACGGTTTGTGCTGGCTGTTTGAAACTTGGCACAATAATGTAATTCCAAGTTCTATCGCTCTGGTTTGTGTCCTATTGAAGTAGTCGAAACAGAGACTGATGAGAATCACTTTCATTGAAAGGGGTTGCCAAACTTACAAAAAACTGCGAGTTTCCTGAAATCTCAGCAAACCTTTTTTCACCCAATCTTGATGATACTTGCAGGTAATGATCAGTACA
>NW_027553415.1:0-39157 GCF_045843805.1 Urocitellus parryii
GATCAGTACACCAATCCCACTTGGCTCACCAAATTTCATTCTTCTAGGTTAAACCGTTCCTTTGCAGTAATCGTTTTCATATTTAGGTTTCACTCTGTTTTCTCCTATATAGATACATATAGTTAGAACTCTAAATCAAACACGGTTTGTTCTAGCTCTTTGAAACTTGGCACAATAATGTAGTTTCAAGTTCTATCGCTAGGTTTTGTGTGCTATTGAAGTAGCCCCAAGCAGAGACTGACGAGAATCCCTTTCATTGAAAGGGGTTGTCAAGCTTCCAAAAAACTACGAGTTTCCTGAAATCTCAGCAAACATTTTTTCACCCAATCTTGATGATACTTCCATTTAATGATCAGTACACCAATCCCAATTGGCTCACCAAATTTCGTTCTTCTAGGTAAAACCGTTCCTTTGCAGTAACCTTTTTCATGTTTAGGTTTCACTCTGTTTTCTCCTATATGGATACATGTAGTTGGAACTCTAAATCAAACACAGTTTGTGCTAGCTCTTTGAAACTTGGCACAATAATATAGTTCCAAGTTCTATCGCTATGGTTTGTGTGCTATTGAAGTAGCCCCAAGCAGAGACTGACGAGAATCCCTTTGATTGAAAGGGGTTGCCAAGCTTCCAAAAAACTACGAGTTTCCTGAAATCTCAGCAAAAATTTTTTCAACCAATCTTGATGATACTTGCAGGTAGTGATCAGTACACGAATCCCACTTGGCTCACTAAATTTCGTTCTTCTAGGTTAAACCGTTCCTTTGCAGTAATCGTTTTCATGTTTAGGTTTCACTCTGTTTTCTAATATATGGATACATGTAGTTGGAACTCTAAATCAAACACGGTTTGTGCTAGCTCTTTGAAACTTGGCACAATAATGTAGTTCCAAGTTCTATCGCTATGGTTTGTGTGCTATTGAAGTAGCCCCAAGCAGAGACTGACGAGAATCCCTTTCATTGAAAGGGGTTGCCAGGCTTCCAAAAAACTGCGAGTTTCCAGAAATCTCAGCAAACATTTTTTCACCCAATCTTGATAATGCTTGCAGGTAGTGATCAGTAAACCATTGCCACTTCTCTAACCAAATTTCGTTCTTCTAGGTTAAACCGTTCCTTTGCAGTAACCGTTTTCATGTTTAGGTTTCACTCTGTTTTCTCCTATATAGATACATGTAGTTTTAACTCTAAATCAAACACGGGTTGTGCTAGCTCTTTGAAACTTGGCACAATAATGTACTTCCAAGTTCTATCGCTATGGTTTGTGTGCTATTGAAGTAGCCCCAAGCAGAGACTGACGAGAATCCCTTTCATTGAAAGGGGTTGCCAAGCTTCCAAAAAACTACGAGTTTCCTGAAATCTCAGCAAACATTTTTTCAGCGAATCTTGATGATACTTCCATTTAAAGATCAGTACACCAATCCCACTTGGCTCACCAAATTTCGTTCTTCTAGGTTAAACCGTTCCTTTGCAGTAACCGTTTTCATGTTTAGGTTTCACTCTGTTTTCTCCTATATGGATACATGTAGTTGGAACTCTAAAAAAAAACACGGTTTGTGCTAGCTCTTTGAAACTTGGCACAATAATGTCTTTCCAAGATCTATCGCTATGGTTTGTGTGCTATTGAAGTAGCCCCAAGCAGAGACTGACGAGAATCCCTTTCATTGAAAGGAGTTGCCAAGCTTCCAAAAAACCACGAGTTTCCTGAAATCTCAGCAAACATTTTTTCACCCAATCTTGATGATACTTCCATTTATTGATCAGTACACCAATCCCACTTGGCTCACCAAATTTCGTTCTTCTAGGTTAAACCTTTCCTTTGCAGTAACCGTTTTCATGTTTAGGTTTCACTCTGTTTTCTCCTATATGGATACATGTAGTTGGAACTCTAAATCAAACACGGTTTGTGCTAGCTCTTTGAAACTTGGCACAATAATGTAGTTCCAAGTTCTGTCGCCATGGTTTGTGTGCTATTGAAGTAGCCCCAAGCAGAGACTGACGAGAATCCCTTTCATTGAAAGGGGTTGCCAAGCTTCCAAAAAACTACGAGTTTCCTGAAATCTCAGCAAACATTTTTTCACCCAATCTTGATGATACTTCCATTTAATGATCAGTACACCAATCCCAATTGGCTCACCAAATTTCGTTCTTCTAGGTAAAACCGTTCCTTTGCAGTAACCTTTTTCATGTTTAGGTTTCACTCTGTTTTCTCCTATATGGATACATGTAGTTGGAACTCTAAATCAAACACAGTTTGTGCTAGCTCTTTGAAACTTGGCACAATAATATAGTTCCAAGTTCTATCGCTATGGTTTGTGTGCTATTGAAGTAGCCCCAAGCAGAGACTGACGAGAATCCCTTTGATTGAAAGGGGTTGCCAAGCTTCCAAAAAACTACGAGTTTCCTGAAATCTCAGCAAAAATTTTTTCAACCAATCTTGATGATACTTGCAGGTAGTGATCAGTACACGAATCCCACTTGGCTCACTAAATTTCGTTCTTCTAGGTTAAACCGTTCCTTTGCAGTAATCGTTTTCATGTTTAGGTTTCACTCTGTTTTCTAATATATGGATACATGTAGTTGGAACTCTAAATCAAACACGGTTTGTGCTAGCTCTTTGAAACTTGGCACAATAATGTAGTTCCAAGTTCTATCGCTATGGTTTGTGTGCTATTGAAGTAGCCCCAAGCAGAGACTGACGAGAATCCCTTTCATTGAAAGGGGTTGCCAGGCTTCCAAAAAACTGCGAGTTTCCAGAAATCTCAGCAAACATTTTTTCACCCAATCTTGATAATGCTTGCAGGTAGTGATCAGTAAACCATTGCCATTTCTCTAACCAAATTTCGTTCTTCTAGGTTAAACCGTTCCTTTGCAGTAACCGTTTTCATGTTTAGGTTTCACTCTGTTTTCTCCTATATAGATACATGTAGTTTTAACTCTAAATCAAACACGGGTTGTGCTAGCTCTTTGAAACTTGGCACAATAATGTACTTCCAAGTTCTATCGCTATGGTTTGTGTGCTATTGAAGTAGCCCCAAGCAGAGACTGACGAGAATCCCTTTCATTGAAAGGGGTTGCCAAGCTTCCAAAAAACTACGAGTTTCCTGAAATCTCAGCAAACATTTTTTCAGCGAATCTTGATGATACTTCCATTTAAAGATCAGTACACCAATCCCACTTGGCTCACCAAACTTCGTTCTTCTAGGTTAAACCGTTCCTTTGCAGTAACCGTTTTCATGTTTAGGTTTCACTCTGTTTTCTCCTATATGGATACATGTAGTTGGAACTCTAAAAAAAAACACGGTTTGTGCTAGCTCTTTGAAACTTGGCACAATAATGTCGTTCCAAGTTCTATCGCTATGGTTTGTGTGCTATTGAAGTAGCCCCAAGCAGAGACTGACGAGAATCCCTTTCATTGAAAGGAGTTGCCAAGCTTCCAAAAAACCACGAGTTTCCTGAAATCTCAGCAAACATTTTTTCACCCAATCTTGATGATACTTCCATTTATTGATCAGTACACCAATCCCACTTGGCTCACCAAATTTCGTTCTTCTAGGTTAAACCTTTCCTTTGCAGTAACCGTTTTCATGTTTAGGTTTCACTCTGTTTTCTCCTATATGGATACATGTAGTTGGAACTCTAAATCAAACACGGTTTGTGCTAGCTCTTTGAAACTTGGCACAATAATGTAGTTCCAAGTTCTGTCGCCATGGTTTGTGTGCTATTGAAGTAGCCCCAAGCAGAGACTGACGAGAATCCCTTTCATTGAAAGGGGTTGCCAAGCTTCCAAAAAACTACGAGTTTCCTGAAATCTCAGCAAACATTTTTTCACCCAATCTTGATGATACTTCCATTTAATGATCAGTACACCAATCCCACTTGACTCACCAAATTTCGCTCTTCTAGGTTAAACCGTTCCTTTGCAGTAACCGTTTTCATGTTTAGGTTTCACTCTGTTTTCTCCTATATGGATACATGTAGTTGGAACTCTAAATCAAACACGGTTTGTGCTAGCTCTTTGAAACTTGGCACAATAATGTAGTTCCAAGTTCTATCGCTATGGTTTGTGTGCTATTGAAGTAGCCCAAAGCAGAGACTGACGAGAATCACTTTCATTGAAAGGGGTTGGAGTCTTCCAAAAACCTGCGAGTTTCCTGAAATCTCAGCAAACATTTTTTCACCCAATCTTGATGATACTTCCATTTAATTATCAGTACACCAATCCCACTTGGCTCACCAAATTTCGTTCTTCTAGGTTAAAACGTTCCTTTGCAGTAACCGTTTTCATGTTTAGGTTTCACTCTGTTATCTTCTATATAGATACGTGTAGTTGGAACTCTAAATCAAACACGGTTTGTGCTAGCTCTTTGAAACTTGGCACAATAATGTAGTTCCAAGTTCTATCGCTATGATTTGTGTGCTATTGAATTAGGCCCAAGCAGAGACTGACGAGAATCACTTTCATTGAAAGGGGTGGGAGGCTTCCAAAAAACTGCGAGTTTCCTGAAATCTCAGCAAACATTTTTTCACCCAGTCTAGATGATACTTCCATTTAATGATCAGTACACCAATCCCACTTGGCTCACCAAATTTCGTTCTTCTACGATAAACCGTTCCTTTGCAGTAACCGTTTTCATGTTTAGGTTTCACTCTGTTTTCTCCTATATGGATACATGTAGTTGGAACTCTAAATCAAACACAGTTTGTGCTAGCTCTTTGAAACTTGGCACAATAATATAGTTCCAAGTTCTATCGCTATGGTTTGTGTGCTATTGAAGTAGCCCCAAGCAGAGACTGACGAGAATCCCTTTCATTGAAAGGGGTTGCCATGCTTCCAAAAAACTACGAGTTTCCTGAAATCTCAGCAAACATTTTTTCAACCAATCTTGATGATACTTGCAGGTAGTGATCAGTACACGAATCCCACTTGGCTCACTAAATTTCGTTCTTCTAGGTTAAACTGTTCCATTGCAGTAACCGTTTTCATGTTTAGGTTTCACTCTGTTTTCTAATATATGGATACATGTAGTTGGAACTCTAAATCAAACACGGTTTGTGCTAGCTCTTTGAAACTTGGCAAAATAATGTAGTTCCAAGTTCTATCGCTATGGTTTGTGTGCTATTGAAGTAGCCCCAAGCAGAGACTGACGATAATCCCTTTCATTGAAAGGGGTTGCCAGGCTTCCAAAAAACTGCGAGTTTCCTGAAATCTCAGCAAACATTTTTTCACCCAATCTTGATAATGCTTGCAGGTAGTGATCAGTAAACCATTGCCAATTCTCTAACCAAATTTCGTTCTTTTAGGTTAAACCGTTCCTTTGCAGTAACCGTTTTCATGTTTAGGTTTCACTCTGTTTTCTCCTATATGGATACATGTAGTTTTAACTCTAAATCAAACACGGGTTATGCTAGCTCTTTGAAACTTGGCACAATAATGTACTTCCAAGTTCTATCGCTATGGTTTGTGTGCTATTGATGTAGCCCCAAGCAGAGACTGACGAGAATCCCTTTCATTGAAAGGGGTTGCCAAGCTTCCAAAAAACTACGAGTTTCCTGAAATCTCAGCAAACATTTTTTCACCGAATCTTGATGATACTTCCATTTAAAGATCAGTACACCAATCCCACTTGGCTCACCAAACTTCGTTCTTCTAGGTTAAACCGTTCCTTTGCAGTAACCGTTTTCATGTTTAGGTTTCACTCTGTTTTCTCCTATATGGATACATGTAGTTGGAACTCTAAAAAAAAACACGGTTTGTGCTAGCTCTTTGAAACTTGGCACAATAATGTCGTTCCAAGTTCTATTGCTATGGTTTGTGTGCTATTGAAGTAGCCCCAAGCAGAGACTGACGAGAATCCCTTTCATTGAAAGGGGTTGCCAAGCTTCCAAAAAACCACGAGTTTCCTGAAATCTCAGCAAACATTTTTTCACCCAATCTTGATGATACTTCCATTTATTGATCAGTACACCAATCCCACTTGGCTCACCAAATTTCGTTCTTCTAGGTTAAACCTTTCCTTTGCAGTAACCGTTTTCATGTTTAGGTTTCACTCTGTTTTCTCCTATATGGATACATGTAGTTGGAACTCTAAATCAAACACGGTTTGTGCTAGCTCTTTGAAACTTGGCACAATAATGTAGTTCCAAGTTCTGTCGCCATGGTTTGTGTGCTATTGAAGTAGCCCCAAGCAGAGACTGACGAGAATCCCTTTCATTGAAAGGGGTTGCCAAGCTTCCAAAAAACTACGAGTTTCCTGAAATCTCAGCAAACATTTTTTCACCCAATCTTGATGATACTTCCATTTAATGATCAGTACACCAATCCCACTTGACTCACCAAATTTCGTTCTTCTAGGTTAAACAGTTCCTTTGCAGTAATCGTTTTCATGTTTAGGTTTCACTCTGTTTTCTCCTATATGGATACATGTAGTTGGAACTCTAAATCAAACACGGTTTGTGCTAGCTCTTTGAAACTTGGCACAATAATGTAGTTCCAAGTTCTATCGCTATGGTTTGTGTGCTATTGAAGTAGCCCAAAGCAGAGACTGACGAGAATCACTTTCATTGAAAGGGGTTGGAGTCTTCCAAAAACCTGCGAGTTTCCTGAAATCTCAGCAAACATTTTTTCACCCAATCTTGATGATACTTCCATTTAATGATCAGTACACCAATCCCACTTGGCTCACCAAATTTCGTTCTTCTAGGTTAAAACGTTGCTTTGCAGTAACCGTTTTCATGTTTAGGTTTCACTCTGTTATCTTCTATATAGATACGTGTAGTTGGAACTCTGAATCAAACACGGTTTGTGCTAGCTCTTTGAAACTTGGCACAATAATGTAGTTCCAAGTTCTATCGCTATGGTTTGTGTGCTATTGAAGTAGCCCCAAGCAGAGACTGACGAGAATCCCTTTCATTGAAAGGGGTTAACAAGCTTCCAAAAAACTACGAGTTTCCTGAAATCTCAGCAAACAATTTTTCACCCAATCTTGATGATACTTGCAGGTAGTGATCAGTACACGAATCCCACTTGGCTCACTAAATTTCGTTCTTCTAGGTTAAAACGTTCCTTTGCAGTAACCGTTTTCATGTTTAGGTTTCACTCTGTTTTCTCCTATATGGATACATGTAGTTGGAAATCTAAATCAAACACGGTTTGTGCTAGCTCTTTGAAACTTGGCACAATAATGTAGTTCCAAGTTCTATCGCTATGGTTTGTGTGCTATTGAAGTAGCCCAAAGCAGAGACTGACGAGAATCACTTTCATTGAAAGGGGTTGGAGTCTTCCAAAAACCTGCGAGTTTCCTGAAATCTCAGCAAACATTTTTTCACCCAATCTTGATGATACTTCCATTTAATGATCAGTACACCAATCCCACTTGGCTCACCAAATTTCATTCTTCTAGGTTAAAACGTTCCTTTGCAGTAACCGTTTTCATGTTTAGGTTTCACTCTGTTTTCTCCTATATAGATACGTGTAGTTGGAACTCTAAATCAAACACGGTTTGTGCTAGCTCTTTGAAACTTGGCACAATAATGTAGTTCCAAGTTCTATCGCTATGGTTTGTGTGCTATTGAATTAGCCCCAAGCAGAGACTGACGAGAATCACTTTCATTGAAAGGGGTGGGAGGCTTCCAAAAAACTGCGAGTTTCCTGAAATCTCAGCAAACATTTTTTAAACCAGTCTTGATGATACTTCCATTTAATGATCAGTACACCAATCCCACTTGGCTCACCAAATTTCATTCTTCTAGGTTAAACCGTTCCTTTGTAGTAATCGTTTTCATATTTAGGTTTCACTCTGTTTTCTCCTATATAGATACATATAGTTAGAACTCTGAATCAAACACGGTTTGTGCTAGCTCTTTGAAACTTGGCACAATAATGTAGTTCCAAGTTCTATCGCTATGGTTTGTGTGCTATTGAAGTAGCCCCAAGCAGAGACTGACGAGAATCCCTTTCATTGAAAGGGGTTAACAAGCTTCCAAAAAACTACGAGTTTCCTGAAATCTCAGCAAACAATTTTTCACCCAATCTTGATGATACTTGCAGGTAGTGATCAGTACACGAATCCCACTTGGCTCACTAAATTTCGTTCTTCTAGGTTAAAACGTTCCTTTGCAGTAACCGTTTTCATGTTTAGGTTTCACTCTGTTTTCTCCTATATGGATACATGTAGTTGGAAATCTAAATCAAACACGGTTTGTGCTAGCTCTTTGAAACTTGGCACAATAATGTAGTTCCAAGTTCTATCGCTATGGTTTGTGTGCTATTGAAGTAGCCCAAAGCAGAGACTGACGAGAATCACTTTCATTGAAAGGGGTTGGAGTATTCCAAAAACCTGCGAGTTTCCTGAAATCTCAGCAAACATTTTTTCACCCAATCTTGATGATACTTCCATTTAATGATCAGTACACCAATCCCACTTGGCTCACCAAATTTCGTTCTTCTAGGTTAAACCGTTCCTTTGCAGTAACCTTTTTCATGTTTAGGTTTCACTCTGTTTTCTCCTATATGGATACATGTAGTTGGAACTCTAAATCAAACACAGTTTGTGCTAGCTCTTTGAAACTTGGCACAATAATATAGTTCCAAGTTCTATCGCTATGGTTTGTGTGCTATTGAAGTAGCCCCAAGCAGAGACTGACGAGAATCCCTTTCATTGAAAGGGGTTGCCAGGCTTCCAAAAAACTGCGAGTTTCCTGAAATCTCAGCAAACATTTTTTCACCCAATCTTGATAATGCTTGCAGGTAGTGATCAGTAAACCATTGCCACTTCTCTAACCAAATTTCGTTCTTCTAGGTTAAACCGTTCCTTTGCAGTAACCGTTTTCATGTTTAGGTTTCACTCTGTTTTCTCCTATATGGATACATGTAGTTTTAACTCTAAATCAAACACGGGTTGTGCTAGC
Organism: Urocitellus parryii; assembly: GCF_045843805.1. Classification (NCBI taxonomy): domain Eukaryota; kingdom Metazoa; phylum Chordata; class Mammalia; order Rodentia; family Sciuridae; genus Urocitellus; species Urocitellus parryii. The sequence continues at coordinate 8,904 of NW_027553415.1, forward strand.
TCTTTGAAACTTGGCACAATAATGTACTTCCAAGTTCTATCGCTATGGTTTGTGTGCTATTGAAGTAGCCCCAAGCAGAGACTGACGAGAATCCCTTTCATTGAAAGGGGTTGCCAAGCTTCCAAAAAACTACGAGTTTCCTGAAATCTCAGCAAACATTTTTTCACCCAATCTTGATGATACTTCCATTTAATGATCAGTACACCAATCCCACTTGGCTCACCAAACTTCGTTCTTCTAGGTTAAACCGTTCCTTTGTAGTAACCGTTTTCATGTTTAGGTTTCACTCTGTTTTCTCCTATATGGATACATGTATTTGGAACTCTAAAAAAAACACGGTTTGTGCTAGCTCTTTGAAACTTGGCACAATAATGTCGTTCCAAGTTCTATCGCTATGGTTTGTGTGCTATTGAAGTAGCCCCAAGCAGAGACTGACGAGAATCCCTTTCATTGAAAGCGGTTGCCAAGCTTCCAAAAAACCACGAGTTTCCTGAAATCTCAGCAAACATTTTTTCACCCAATCTTGATGATACTTCCATTTAATGATCAGTACACCAATCCCACTTGGCTCACCAAATTTCGTTCTGCTAGGTTAAACCTTTCCTTTGCAGTAACCGTTTTCATGTTTAGGTTTCACTCTGTTTTCTCCTATATGGATACATGTAGTTGGAACTCTAAATCAAACACGGTTTGTGCTAGCTCTTTGAAACTTGGCACAATAATGTAGTTTCAACTTCTATCGCCATTGTTTGTGTGCTATTGAAGTAGCCCCAAGCAGAGACTGACGAGAATCCCTTTCATTGAAAGGGGTTGCCAAGCTTCCAAAAAACTACGAGTTTCCTGAAATCTCAGCAAACATTTTTTCACCCAATCTTGATGATACTTCCATTTAATGATCAGTACACCTATCCCACTTGACTCACCATATTTCGTTCTTCTAGGTTAAACCGTTCCTTTGCAGTAACCGTTTTCATGTTTAGGTTTCACTCTGTTTTCTCCTATATGGATACATGTAGTTGGAACTCTAAATCAAACACGGTTTGTGCTAGCTCTTTGCAACTTGGCACAATAATGTAGTTCTAAGTTCTATCACTATGGTTTGTGTGCTATTGAAGTAGCCCCAAGCAGAGACTGACGAGAATCCCTTTCATTGAAAGGGGTTGCCAAGCTTGCAAAAAACTACGAGTTTCCTGAAATCTCAGCAAACATTTTTTCACCCAATCTTGATAATACTTGCAGGTAGTGATCAGTACACGAATCTCACTTGGCTCACCAAATTTTGTTCTTCTAGGTTAAACCGTTCCTTTGCATTAACTGTTTTCAGGTTTAGGTTTCACTCTGTTTTCTCCTATATGGATACATGTAGTTGGAACTCTAAATCAAACACAGTTTGTGCTAGCTCTTTGAAACTTGGCACAATAATGTAGTTCCAAGTTCTATAGCTATGGTTTGTGTGCTATTGAAGTAGCCCCAAGCAGAGACTGACGAGAATCCCTTTCATTGAAAGGGGTTGCCAAGCTTCCAAAAAACTACGAGTTTCCTGAAATCTCAGCAAACATTTTTTCACCCAATCTTGATGATACTTCCATTTAATGATCAGTACACCAATCCCACTTGGCTCACCAAATTTCGTTCTTCTAGGTTAAATCGTTCCTTTGCAGTAACCGTTTTCATGTTTAGGTTTCACTCTGTTTTCTCCTATATAGATACGTGTAGTTGGAACTCTAAATCAAACACGGTTTGTGCTAGCTCTTTGAAACTTCGCACAATAATGTAGTTCCAAGTTCTATCGCTATGGTTTGTGTGCTATTGAAGTAGCCCCAAACAGAGACTCACGAGAATCCCTTTCATTGAAAGGGGTTGCCAAGCTTCCAAAAAACTACGAGTTTCCTGAAATCTCAGCAAACATTTTTTCACCCAATCTTGATGATACTTGCAGGTAGTGATCATTACACGAATCTCACTTGGCTCACTAAATTTCGTTCTTCTAGGTTAAACCGTTCCTTTGCAGTATCCGTTTTCATGTTTAGGTTTCACTCTGTTTTCTCCTATATGGATACATGTAGTTGGAACTCTGAATCAAACACGGTTTGTGCTAGCTCTTTGAAACTTGGCACAATAATGTAGTTCCAAGTTCTATCGCTATGGTTTGTGTGCTATTGAAGTAGCCCCAAGCAGAGACTGACGAGAATCCCTTTCATTGAAAGGGGTTAACAAGCTTCCAAAAAACTACGAGTTTCCTGAAATCTCAGCAAACAATTTTTCACCCAATCTTGATGATACTTGCAGGTAGTGATCAGTACACGAATCCCACTTGGCTCACTAAATTTCGTTCTTCTAGGTTAAAACGTTCCTTTGCAGTAACCGTTTTCATGTTTAGGTTTCACTCTGTTTTCTCCTATATGGATACATGTAGTTGGAAATCTAAATCAAACACGGTTTGTGCTAGCTCTTTGAAACTTGGCACAATAATGTAGTTCCAAGTTCTATCGCTATGGTTTGTGTGCTATTGAAGTAGCCCAAAGCAGAGACTGACGAGAATCACTTTCATTGAAAGGGGTTGGAGTCTTCCAAAAACCTGCGAGTTTCCTGAAATCTCAGCAAACATTTTTTCACCCAATCTTGATGATACTTCCATTTAATGATCAGTACACCAATCCCACTTGGCTCACCAAATTTCATTCTTCTAGGTTAAAACGTTCCTTTGCAGTAACCGTTTTCATGTTTAGGTTTCACTCTGTTTTCTCCTATATAGATACGTGTAGTTGGAACTCTAAATCAAACACGGTTTGTGCTAGCTCTTTGAAACTTGGCACAATAATGTAGTTCCAAGTTCTATCGCTATGGTTTGTGTGCTATTGAATTAGCCCCAAGCAGAGACTGACGAGAATCACTTTCATTGAAAGGGGTGGGAGGCTTCCAAAAAACTGCGAGTTTCCTGAAATCTCAGCAAACATTTTTTAAACCAGTCTTGATGATACTTCCATTTAATGATCAGTACACCAATCCCACTTGGCTCACCAAATTTCATTCTTCTAGGTTAAACCGTTCCTTTGTAGTAATCGTTTTCATATTTAGGTTTCACTCTGTTTTCTCCTATATAGATACATATAGTTAGAACTCTAAATCAAACACGGTTTGTGCTAGCTCTTTGAAACTTGGCACAATAATGTAGTTTCAAGTTCTATCGCTATGGTTTGTGTGCTATTGAAGTAGCCCAAAGCAGAGACTGACGAGAATCCCTTTCATTGAAAGGGGTTGTCAAGCTTCCAAAAAACTACGAGTTTCCTGAAATCTCAGCAAACATTTTTTCACCCAATCTTGATGATACTTCCATTTAATGATGAGTACACCAATCCCACTTGGCTCACCAAATTTCGTTCTTCTAGGTTAAACCGTTCCTTTGCAGTAACCTTTTTCATGTTTAGGTTTCACTCTGTTTTCTCCTATATGGATACATGTAGTTGGAACTCTAAATCAAACACAGTTTGTGCTACCTCTTTGAAACTTGGCACAATAATATAGTTCCAAGTTCTATCGCTATGGTTTGTGTGCTATTGAAGTAGCCCCAAGCAGAGACTGACGAGAATCCCTTTCATTGAAAGGGGTTGCCAAGCTTCCAAAAAACTACGAGTTTCCTGAAATCTCAGCAAACATTTTTTCACCCAATCTTGATGATACTTGCAGGTAGTGATCAGAACACGAATCCCACTTGGCTCACTAAATTTCGTTCTTCTAGGTTAAACCGTTCCATTGCAGTAACCGTTTTCATGTTTAGGTTTCACTCTGTTTTCTAATATATGGATACATGTAGTTGGAACTCTAAATCAAACACGGTTTGTGCTAGCTCTTTGAAACTTGGCACAATAATGTAGTTCCAAGTTCTATCGCTATGGTTTGTGTGCTATTGAAGTAGCCCCAAGCAGAGACTGACGAGAATCCCTTTCATTGAAAGGGGTTGCCAGGCTTCCAAAAAACTGCGAGTTTCCTGAAATCTCAGCAAACATTTTTTCACCCAATCTTGATAATGATTGCAGGTAGTGATCAGTAAACCATTGCCACTTCTCTAACCAAATTTCGTTCTTCTAGGTTAAACCGTTCCTTTGCAGTAACCGTTTTCATGTTTAGGTTTCACTCTGTTTTCTCCTATATGGATACATGTAGTTTTAACTCTAAATCAAACACGGGTTGTGCTAGCTCTTTGAAACTTGGCACAATAATGTACTTCCAAGTTCTATCGCTATGGTTTGTGTGCTATTGAAGTAGCCCCAAGCAGAGACTGACGAGAATCCCTTTCATTGAAAGGGGTTGCCAAGCTTCCAAAAAACTACGAGTTTCCTGAAATCTCAGCAAACATTTTTTCACCGAATCTTGATGATACTTCCATTTAATGATCAGTACACCAATCCCACTTGGCTCACCAAACTTCGTTCTTCTAGGTTAAACCGTTCCTTTGTAGTAACCGTTTTCATGTTTAGGTTTCACTCTGGTTTTCTCCTATATGGATACATGTAGTTGGAACTCTAAATCAAACACGGTTTGTGCTAGCTCTTTGAAACTTTGCTCAATAATGTAGTCTTAAGTTCTATCGCTAGGGTTTGTGTGCTATTGAAGTAGCCCCAAGCAGAGACTGACGAGAATCACTTTCATTGAAAGTGGTTGGAGGCTTCCAAAAACCTGCGAGTTTCCTGAAATCTCAGCAAACATTTTTTCACCCAATCTTGATGATACTTCCATTTAATGATCTGTACACCAATCCCACTTGGCTCACCAAATTTCGTTCTTCTAGGTTAAAACGTTCCTTTGCAGTAACCGTTTTCATGTTTAGGTTTCACTCTGTTTTCTCCTATATAGATACGTGTAGTTGGAACTCTAAATCAAACACGGTTTGTGCTAGCTCTTTGAAACTTGGCACAATAATGTAGTTCCAAGTTCTATCGCTATGGTTTGTGTGCTATTGAAGTAGCCCAAAGCAGATACTGACGAGAATCACTTTCATTGAAAGTGGTTGGACGCTTCCAAAAACCTGCGAGTTTCCTGAAATCTCAGCAAACATTTTTTCACCCAATCTTGATGATACTTCCATTTAATGATCAGTACACCAATCCCACTTGGCTAACCAAATTTCGTTCTTCTAGGTTAAAACGTTCCTTTGCAGTAACCGTTTTCATGTTTAGGTTTCACTCTGTTTTCTCCTATATAGATACGTGTAGTTGGAACTCTAAATCAAACACGGTTTGTGCTAGCTCTTTGAAACTTGGCACAATAATGTAGTTCCAAGTTCTATCGCTATGGTTTGTGTGCTATTGAAGTAACCCCAAGCAGAGACTGACGAGAATCCCTTTCATTGAAAGGGGTTGCCAAGCTTCCAAAAAACTACGAGTTTCCTGAAATCTCAGCAAACATTTTTTCACCCAATCTTGATGATACTTGCAGGTAGTGATCAGTACATGAATCCCACTTGGCTCACTCAATTTCGTTCTTCTAGGTTAAACCGTTCCTTTGCAGTAACCGTTTTCATGTTTAGGTTTCACTCTGTTTTCTCCTATATGGATACATGTAGTTGGAACACTAAATCAAACACGGTTTGTGCTAGCTCTTTGAAACTTGGCACAATAATGTAGTTCCAAGTTCGATCACTATGATTTGAGTGCTTTTGAAGTAGCCCCAAGCAGAGACTGACGAGCATCCCTTTCATTGAAAGGGGTTATCAAGCTTCCAAAAAACTACGAGTTTCCTGAAATCTCAGCAAACATTTTTTCACCCAATCTTGATGATACTTGCAGGTAGTGATCAGTGCATGAATCCCACTTGGCTCACCAAATTTCGTTCTTCTAGGTTAAACCTATCCTTTGCAGTAACCGTTTTCATGTTTAGGTTTCACTCTGTTTTCTCCTATATGGATACATGTAGTTGGAACTCTGAATCAAACACGGTTTGTGCTAGCTCTTTGAAACTTGGCACAATAATGTAGTTCCAAGTTCTATCGCTATGGTTTGTGTGCTATTGAAGTAGCCCCAAGCAGAGACTGACGAGAATCCCTTTCATTGAAAGGGGTTAACAAGCTTCCAAAAAACTACGAGTTTCCTGAAATCTCAGCAAACAATTTTTCACCCAATCTTGATGATACTTGCAGGTAGTGATCAGTACACGAATCCCACTTGGCTCACTAAATTTCGTTCTTCTAGGTTAAAACGTTCCTTTGCAGTAACCGTTTTCATGTTTAGGTTTCACTCTGTTTTCTCCTATATGGATACATGTAGTTGGAACTCTAAATCAAACATGGTTTGTGCTAGCTCTTTGAAACTTGGCACAATAATGTAGTTCCAAGTTCTAAAGCTATGGTTTGTGTGCTATTGAAGTAGCCCCAAGTAGAGACTGACGAGCATCCCTTTTATTGAAAGGGGTTGCCAGGCTTCCAAAAAACTGCGAGTTTCCTGAAATCTCAGCAAACATTTTTTCACCCAATCTTGATAATGCTTGCAGGTAGTGATCAGTAAACCATTGCCACTTCTCTAACCAAATTTCGTTCTTCTAGGTTAAACCGTTCCTTTGCAGTAACCGTTTTCATGTTTAGGTTTCACTCTGTTTTCTCCTATATGGATACATGTAGTTTTAACTCTAAATCAAACACGGGTTGTGCTAGCTCTTTGAAACTTGGCACAATAATGTACTTCCAAGTTCTATCGCTATGGTTTGTGTGCTATTGAAGTAGCCCCAAGCAGAGACTGACGAGAATCCCTTTCATTGAAAGGGGTTGCCAAGCTTCCAAAAAACTACGAGTTTCCTGAAATCTCAGCAAACATTTTTTCACCGAATCTTGATGATACTTACATTTAATGATCAGTACACCAATCCCACTTGGCTCACCAAACTTCGTTCTTCTAGGTTAAACCGTTCCTTTGCAGTAACCGTTTTCATGTTTAGGTTTCACTCTGTTTTCTCCTATATGGATACATGTAGTTGGAACTCTAAAAAAAACACGGTTTGTGCTAGCTCTTTGAAACTTGGCACAATAATGTCGTTCCAAGTTCTATCGCTATGGTTTGTGTGCTATTGAAGTAGCCCCAAGCAGAGACTGACGAGAATCCCTTTCATTGAAAGCGGTTGCCAAGCTTCCAAAAAACCACGAGTTTCCTGAAATCTCAGCAAACATTTTTTCACCCAATCTTGATGATACTTCCATTTAATGATCAGTACACAAATCCCACTTGACTCACCAAATTTCGTTCTTCTAGGTTAAACCGTTCCTTTGCAGTAACCGTTTTCATGTTTAGGTTTCACTCTGTTTTCTCCTATATGGATACATGTAGTTGGAACTCTAAATCAAACACGGTTTGTGCTAGCTCTTTGAAACTTGGCACAATAATGTAGTACCAAGTTCTATCGCTATGTTTTGTGTGCTATTGAAGTAGCCCCAAACAGAGACTCACGAGAATCCCTTTCATTGAAAGGGGTTGCCAAGCTTCCAAAAAACTACGAGTTTCCTGAAATCTCAGCAAACATTTTTTCACCCAATCTTGATGATACTTGCAGGTAGTGATCATTACACGAATCTCACTTGGCTCACTAAATTTCGTTCTTCTAGGTTAAACCGTTCCTTTGCAGTAACTGTTTTCATGTTTAGGTTTCACTCTGTTTTCTCCTATATGGATACATGTAGTTGGAACTCTAAATCAAACACGGTTTGTGCTAGCTCTTTGGAACTTGGCACAATAATGTAGTTTTAAGTTCTATCGCTAGGGTTTGTGTGCTATTGAAGTAGCCCCAAGCAGAGACTGACGAGAATCCCTTTCATTGAAAGGGGTTGCCAAGCTTCCAAAAAACTACGAGTTTCCAGAAATCTCAGCAAACATTTTTTCACCCAATCTTGATGATACTTCCATTTAATGATCAGTACACCAATCCCACTTGGCTCACAAAATTTCGTTCTTCTAGGTTAAACCTTTCCTTTGCAGTATCCGTTTTCATGTTTAGGTTTCACTCTGTTTTCTCCTATATGGATACATGTAGTTGGAACTCTGAATCAAACACGGTTTGTGCTAGCTCTTTGAAACTTGGCACAATAATGTAGTTCCAAGTTCTATCGCTATGGTTTGTGTGCTATTGAAGTAGCCCCAAGCAGAGACTGACGAGAATCCCTTTCATTGAAAGGGGTTAACAAGCTTCCAAAAAACTACAAGTTTCCTGAAATCTCAGCAAACAATTTTTCACCCAATCTTGATGATACTTGCAGGTAGTGATCAGTACACGAATCCCACTTGGCTCACTAAATTTCGTTCTTCTAGGTTAAAACGTTCCTTTGCAGTAACCGTTTTCATGTTTAGGTTTCACTCTGTTTTCTCCTATATGGATACATGTAGTTGGAACTCTAAATCAAACACGGTTTGTGCTAGCTCTTTGAAACTTGGCACAATAATGTAGTTCCAAGTTCTAAAGCTATGGTTTGTGTGCTATTGAAGTAGCCCCAAGCAGAGACTGACGAGCATCCCTTTTATTGAAAGGGGTTGCCAGGCTTCCAAAAAACTGCGAGTTTCCTGAAATCTCAGCAAACATTTTTTCACCCAATCTTGATAATACTTGCAGGTAGTGATCAGTAAACCATTGCCACTTCTCTAACCAAATTTCGTTCTTCTAGGTTAAACCGTTCCTTTGCAGTAACCGTTTTCATGTTTAGGTTTCACTCTGTTTTCTCCTATATAGGTACGTGTAGTTGGAACTCTAAATCAAACACGGTTTGTGCTAGCTCTTTGAAACTTGGCACAATAATGTAGTTCCAATTTCTATCGCTATGGTTTGTGTGCTATTGAAGTAGCCCCAAGCAGAGACTGACGAGAATCCCTTTCATTGAAAGGGGTTGCCAAGCTTCCAAAAAACTGCGAGTTTCCTGAAATCTCAGCAAACATTTTTTCACCCAATCTTGATGATACTTGCAGGTAGTGATCAGTGCATGAATCCCACTTGGCTCACTAAATTTCGTTCTTCTAGGTTAAACCGTACCTTTGCAGTAACCGTTTTCATGTTTAGGTTTCACTCTGTTTTCTCCTATATGGATACATGTAGTTGGAACTCTAAATCAAACACGGTTTGTGCTAGCTCTTAAAACTTGGCACAATAATGTAGTTCCAAGTTCTATCGCTATGGTTTGTGCGCTATTGAAGTAGCCCAAAGCAGAGACTGACGAGAATCACTTTCATTGAAAGTGGTTGGAGGCTTCCAAAAACCTGCGAGTTTCCTGAAATCTCAGCAAACATTTTTTCACCCAATCTTGATGATACTTCCATTTAATGATCAGTACACCAATCCCACTTGGATCACCAAATTTCGTTCTTCTAGGTTAAAACGTTCCTTTGCAGTAACTGTTTTCATGTTTAGGTTTCACTCTGTTTTCTCCTATATAGATACGTGTAGTTGGAACTCTAAATCAAACACGGTTTGTGCTAGCTCTTTGAAAGTTGGCACAATAATGTAGTTCCAAGTTCTATCGCTATGGTTTGTGTGCTATTGAAGTAGCCCCAAGCAGAGACTGACGAGAATCCCTTTCATTGAAAGACGTTGCCAAGCTTGCAAAAAACTACGAGTTTCCTGAAATCTCAGCAAACATTTTTTCACCCAATCTTGATAATACTTGCAGGTAGTGATCAGTACACGAATCTCACTTGGCTCACTAAATTTCGTTCTTCTAGGTTAAACCGTTCCTTTGCAGTAACCGTTTTCATGTTTAGGTTTCACTCTGATTTCTCCTACATGGATACATGTAGTTGGAACTCTAAATCAAACACGGTTTGTGCTAGCTCTTTGAAACTTGGCACAATAATGTAGTTTTAAGTTCTATCACTAGGGTTTGTGTGCTATTGAAGTAGCCCCAAGCAGAGACTGACGAGAATCCCTTTCATTGAAAGGGGTTGCCAAGCTTCCAAAAAACTACGAGTTTCCAGAAATCTCAGCAAACATTTTTTCACCCAATCTTGATGATACTTCCATTTAATGATCAGTACACCAATCCCACTTGGCTCACCAAATTTCGTTCTTCTAGGTTAAACCTTTCCTGTGCAGTAACCGTTTTCATGTTTAGGTTTCACTCTGTTTTCTCCTATATGGATACATGTAGTTGGAACCCTGAATCAAACACGGTTTGTGCTAGCTCTTTGAAACTTGGCACAATAATGTAGTTCCAAGTTCTATCGCTGTGGTTTGTGTGGTATTGAAGTAGCCCCAAGCAGAGACTGACGAGAATCCCTTTCATTGAAAGGGGTTGCCAAGCTTCCAAAAAACTATGAGTTTCCTGAAATCTCAGCAAACAATTTTTCACCCAATCTTGATGATACTTGCAGGTAGTGATCAGTACACAAATCCCACTTGGCTCACTAAATTTCGTTCTTCTAGGTTAAAACGTTCCTTTCCAGTAACCGTTTTCATGTTTAGGTTTCACTCTGTTTTCTTCTATATGGCTACATGTAGTTGGAACTCTAAATCAAACACGGTTTGTGCTAGCTCTTTGAAACTTGGCACAATAATGTAGTTCCAAGTTCTAAAGCTATGGTTTGTGTTCTATTGAAGTAGCCCCAAGCAGAGACTGACGAGCATCCCTTTCATTGAAAGGGGTTGCCAGGCTTCCAAAAAACTGCGAGTTTCCTGAAATCTCAGCAAACATTTTTTCACCCAGTCTTGATGATACTTCCATTTAATGATCAGTACACCAATCCCACTTGGCTCACCAAATTTCGTTCTTCTAGGTTAAACTGTTCCTTTGCAGTAACCGTTTTCATGTTTAGGTTTCACTCTGTTTTCTCCTATATGGATACATGTAGTTGGAACTCTAAATCAAACACGGTTTGTGCTAGCTCTTTGAAACTTGGCACAATAATGTAGTTCCAAGTTCTATCGCTATGGTTTGTGTGCTATTGAAGTAGCCCCAAGCAGAGACTGACGAGAATCCCTTTCATTGAAAGTGGTTGCCAAGCTTGCAAAAAACTACGAGTTTCCTGAAATCTCAGCAAACATTTTTTCACCCAATCTTGATAATACTTGCAGGTAGTGATCAGTACACGAATCTCACTTGGCTCACCAAATTTTGTTCTTCTAGGTTAAACCGTTCCTTTGCAGTAACTGTTTTCATGTTTAGGTTTCACTCTGTTTTCTCCTATATGGATACATGTAGTTGGAACTCTAAATCAAACACGGTTTGTGCTAGCTCTTTGAAACTTGGCACAATAATGTAGTTCCAAGTTCTATCGCTATGGTTTGTGTGCTATTGAAGTAGCCCCAAGCAGAGACTGACGAGAATCCCTTTAATTGAAAGGGGTTGCCAAGCTTGCAAAAAACTACGAGTTTCCTGAAATCTGAGCAAACATTTTTTCACCCAATCTTAATAATACTTGCAGGTAGTGATCAGTACACGAATCTCACTTGGCTCACCAAATTTCGTTCTTCTAGGTTAAACCGTTCATTTGCAGTAACTGTTTTCATGTTTAGGTTTCACTCTGTTTTCTCCTATATGGATACATGTAGTTGGAACTCTAAATCAAACACGGTTTGTGCTAGCTCCTTGAAACTTGGCACAATAATGTAGTTCCAAGTTCTATAGCTATGGTTTGTGTGCTATTGAAGTAGCCCCAAGCAGAGACTGACGAGAATACCTTTATTTGAAAGGGGTTGCCAAGCTTCCAAAAAACTGCGAGTTTCCTGAAATCTCAGCAAACATTTTTTCACCCAATCTTGATGATACTTGCAGGTAGTGATCAGTACACGAATCCCACTTGCCTCACCAAATTTCATTATTCTAGGTTAAACCGTTCCTTTGCAGTAACCGTTTTCATGTTTAGGTTTCACTCTGTTTTCTCCTATATGGATACATGTAGTTGGAACTCTCAATCAAACACGGTTTGTGCTAGCTCTTTGAAACTTGGCACAATAATGTAGTTCCAAGTTCTATCGGTATGGTTTGTGTGCTATTGAAGTAGCCCCAAGCAGAGACTGACGAGAATCACTTTCATTGAAAGTGGTTGGAGGCTTCCAAAAAACTGCGAGTTTCCTGAAATCTCAGCAAACATTTTTTCAACCAATCTTGATGATACTTCTATTTAATGATCAGTACACCAATCCCACTTGGCTCACCAAATTTCGTTCTTCTAGGTTAAAACGTTCCTTTGCAGTAACCGTTTTCATGTTTAGGTTTCACTCTGTTTTCTCCTATATACATATGTGTAGTTGGAACTCTAAATCAAACACGGTTTGTGCTAGCTCTTTGAAACTTGGCACAATAATGTAGTTCCAAGTTCTATCGCTATTGTTTCTGTGCTATTGAAGTAGCCCCAAGCAGAGACTGACGAGAATCCCTTTCATTGAAAGGGGTTGCCAAGCTTCCAAAAAACTGCGAGTTTCCTGAAACCTAAGCAAACATTTTTTCACCCAATCTTGATGATACTTGCAGGTAGTGATCAGTACATGAATCCCACTTGGCTCACTAAATTTCGTTCTTCTAGGTTAAACCGTTCCTTTGCAGTAACCGTTTTCATGTTTAGGTTTCACTCTGTATTCTCCTATATGGATACATGTAGTTGGAACTCTAAATCAAACACGGTTTGTGCTAGCTCTTTGAAACTTGGCACAATAATGTAGTTCCAAGTTCTATCGCTATGGTTTGTGTGCTATTGAAGTAGCCCCAAGCAGAGACTGACGAGAATCCCTTCCATTGAAAGGGGTTGCCAGGCTTCCAAAAAACTGCGAGTTTCCTGAAATCTCAGCAAACATTTTTTCACCCAGTCTTGATGATACTTCCATTTAATGATCAGTACACCAATCCCACTTGGCTCACCAAATTTCGTTCTTCTAGGTTAAAGCGTTCCTTTGCAGTAACTGTTTTCATGTTTAGGTTTCACTCTGTTTTCTCCTATATGGATACATGTAGTTGGAACTCTAAATCAAACACGGTTTGTGCTAGCTCTTTGAAACTTGGCACAATAATGTAGTTCCAAGTTCTATCGCTATGGTTTGTGTGCTATTGAAGTAGCCCCAAGCAGAGACTGACGAGAATCCCTTTCATTAAAAGGGTTGCCAAGCTTCCAAAAAACTACGAGTTTCCTGAAATCTCAGCAAACATTTTTTCACCCAATCTTGATGATACTTGCAGGTAGTGATCAGTACATGAATCTCACTTGGCTCACTAAATTTCGTTCTTCTAGGTTAAACCATTTCTTTGCAGTAACCGTTTTCATGTTTAGGTTTCACTCTGTTTTCTCCTATATGGATACATGTAGTTGGAACTCTAAATCAAACACGGTTTGTGCTAGCTCTTTGAAACTTGGCACAATAATGTAGTTCCAAGTTCTATCGCTATGGTTTGTGTGCTATTGAAGTAGCCCCAAGCAGAGACTGACGAGAATCCCATTCATTGAAAGGGGTTGCCAAGCTTCCAAAAAACTACGAGTTTCCTGAAATCTCAGCAAACATTTTTTCACCCAATCTTGATGATACTTCCATTTAATGATCAGTACACCAATCCCACTTGGCTCACCAAATTTCGTTCTTCTAGGTTAAACTGTTCATTTGCAGTAACCGTTTTCATGTTTAGGTTTCACTCTGTTTTCTCCTATATGGATACATGTAGTTGGAACTCTAAATCAAACACGGTTTGTGCTAGCTCTTTGAAACTTGGCACAATAATGTAGTTCCAAGTTCTATCGCTATGGTTTGTGTGCTACTGAACTAGCCCCAAGCAGAGACTGACGAGAATCCCTTTCATAGAAAGGGGTTGCCAGGCTTCCAAAAAACTGCGAGTTTCCTGAAGTCTCAGCAAACATTTTTTCACCCAGTCTTGATGATACTTCCATTTAATGATCAGTACACGAATCTCACTTGGCTCACCAAATTTCGTTCTTCTAGGTTAAACCGTTCCTTTGCAGTAATCGTTTTCATATTTAGGTTTCACTCTGTTTTCTCCTATATAGATACATGTAGTTGGAACTCTAAATCAAACACGGTTTGTGCTAGCTCTTTGAAACTTGGCACAATAATGTAGTTTTAAGTTCTATCGCTAGGGTTTGTGTGCTATTGAAGTAGCCCCAAGCAGAGACTGACGAGAATCCCTTTCATTGAAAGGGGTTGCCAAGCTTCCAAAAAACTACGAGTTTCCAGAAATCTCAGCAAACATTTTTTCACCCAGTCTTGATGATACTTCCATTTAATGATCAGTACACCAATCCCACTTGGCTCACCATATTTCGTTCTTCTAGGTTAAACCTTTCCTTTGCAGTAACCGTTTTCATGTTTAGGTTTCACTCAGTTTTCTCCTATATGGATACATGTAGTTGGAACTCTAAATCAAACACGGTTTGTACTAGCTCTTTGAAACTTGGCACAATAATGTAGTTCCAAGTTCTGTCGCTATGATTTGTGTGCTTTTGAAGTAGCCCCAAGCAGAGACTGACGAGAATCCCTTTCATTGAAAGGGGATATCAAGCTTCCAAAAAACTACGAGTTTCCTGAAATCTCAGCAAACATTTTTTCACCCAATCTTGATGATACTTCCATTTAATGATCAGTACACCAATCCCACTTGGCTCACCAAATTTCGTTCTTCTAGGTTAAACCGTTCCTTTGCAGTAACCGTTTTCATGTTTAGGTTTCACTCTGTTTTCTCCTATATGGATACATGTATTTGGAACGATAAATCAAACACGGTTTGTGCTAGCTCTTTGAAACTTGGCACAATAATGTAGTTACAAGTTCTATCGCTATTGTTTCTGTGCTATTGAAGTAGCCCCAAGCAGAGACTGACGAGAATCCCTTTCATTGAAAGGGGTTGCCAAGCTTCCAAAAAACTGCGAGTTTCCTGAAACCTAAGCAAACATTTTTTCACCCAATCTTGATGATACTTGCAGGTAGTGATCAGTACATGAATCCCACTTGGCTCACTAAATTTCGTTCTTCTAGGTTAAACCGTTCCTTTGCAGTAACCGTTTTCATGTTTAGGTTTCACTCTGTATTCTCCTATATGGATACATGTAGTTGGAACTCTAAATCAAACACGGTTTGTGCTAGCTCTTTGAAACTTGGCACAATAATGTAGTTCCAAGTTCTATCGCTATGGTTTGTGTGCTATTGAAGTAGCCCCAAGCAGAGACTGACGAGAATCCCTTCCATTGAAAGGGGTTGCCAGGCTTCCAAAAAACTGCGAGTTTCCTGAAATCTCAGCAAACATTTTTTCACCCAGTCTTGATGATACTTCCATTTAATGATCAGTACACCAATCCCACTTGGCTCACCAAATTTCGTTCTTCTAGGTTAAAGCGTTCCTTTGCAGTAACTGTTTTCATGTTTAGGTTTCACTCTGTTTTCTCCTATATGGATACATGTAGTTGGAACTCTAAATCAAACACGGTTTGTGCTAGCTCTTTGAAACTTGGCACAATAATGTAGTTCCAAGTTCTATCGCTATGGTTTGTGTGCTATTGAAGTAGCCCCAAGCAGAGACTGACGAGAATCCCTTTCATTAAAAGGGTTGCCAAGCTTCCAAAAAACTACGAGTTTCCTGAAATCTCAGCAAACATTTTTTCACCCAATCTTGATGATACTTGCAGGTAGTGATCAGTACATGAATCTCACTTGGCTCACTAAATTTCGTTCTTCTAGGTTAAACCATTTCTTTGCAGTAACCGTTTTCATGTTTAGGTTTCACTCTGTTTTCTCCTATATGGATACATGTAGTTGGAACTCTAAATCAAACACGGTTTGTGCTAGCTCTTTGAAACTTGGCACAATAATGTAGTTCCAAGTTCTATCGCTATGGTTTGTGTGCTATTGAAGTAGCCCCAAGCAGAGACTGACGAGAATCCCATTCATTGAAAGGGGTTGCCAAGCTTCCAAAAAACTACGAGTTTCCTGAAATCTCAGCAAACATTTTTTCACCCAATCTTGATGATACTTCCATTTAATGATCAGTACACCAATCCCACTTGGCTCACCAAATTTCGTTCTTCTAGGTTAAACTGTTCCTTTGCAGTAACCGTTTTCATGTTTAGGTTTCACTCTGTTTTCTCCTATATGGATACATGTAGTTGGAACTCTAAATCAAACACGGTTTGTGCTAGCTCTTTGAAACTTGGCACAATAATGTAGTTCCAAGTTCTATCGCTATGGTTTGTGTGCTACTGAACTAGCCCCAAGCAGAGACTGACGAGAATCCCTTTCATAGAAAGGGGTTGCCAGGCTTCCAAAAAACTGCGAGTTTCCTGAAGTCTCAGCAAACATTTTTTCACCCAGTCTTGATGATACTTCCATTTAATGATCAGTACACGAATCTCACTTGGCTCACCAAATTTCGTTCTTCTAGGTTAAACCGTTCCTTTGCAGTAATCGTTTTCATATTTAGGTTTCACTCTGTTTTCTCCTATATAGATACATGTAGTTGGAACTCTAAATCAAACACGGTTTGTGCTAGCTCTTTGAAACTTGGCACAATAATGTAGTTTTAAGTTCTATCGCTAGGGTTTGTGTGCTATTGAAGTAGCCCCAAGCAGAGACTGACGAGAATCCCTTTCATTGAAAGGGGTTGCCAAGCTTCCAAAAAACTACGAGTTTCCAGAAATCTCAGCAAACATTTTTTCACCCAGTCTTGATGATACTTCCATTTAATGATCAGTACACCAATCCCACTTGGCTCACCATATTTCGTTCTTCTAGGTTAAACCTTTCCTTTGCAGTAACCGTTTTCATGTTTAGGTTTCACTCAGTTTTCTCCTATATGGATACATGTAGTTGGAACTCTAAATCAAACACGGTTTGTGCTAGCTCATTGAAACTTGGCACAATAATGTAGTTCCAAGTTCTATAGATATGGTTTGTGTTCTATTGAAGTAGCCCCAAGCAGAGACTGACGAGAATCCCTTTCATTGAAAGGGGTTGCCAGGCTTCCAAAAATCTGCGAGTTTCCTGTAATCTCAGCAAACATTTTTTTCACCCAATCTTAATGATACTTCCATTTAATGATCAGTACACCAATCCCACTTGGCTCACCAAATTTCGTTCTTCTAGGTTAAACCGTTCCTTTGCAGTAACCGTTTTCATGTTTAGGTTTCACTCTGTTTTCTCCTATATGGATA
Source organism: Urocitellus parryii (assembly GCF_045843805.1). Taxonomy (NCBI): domain Eukaryota; kingdom Metazoa; phylum Chordata; class Mammalia; order Rodentia; family Sciuridae; genus Urocitellus; species Urocitellus parryii. The sequence continues at coordinate 26,006 of NW_027553415.1, forward strand.
CATGTAGTTGGAACTCTAAATCAAACATGGTTTGTGCTAGCTCTTTGAAACTTGGCACAATAATGTAGTTCCAAGTTCTATCGCTATGTTTTGTGTGCTATTGAAGTAGCCCCAAGCAGAGACTGACGAGAATCCCTTTCATTGAAAGGCGTTGGAGGCTTCCAAAAAACTGCGAGTTTCCTGAAATCTCAGCAAACATTTTTTCACCCAATCTTGATGATACTTCCATTTAATGATCAGTACACCAATCCCACTTGGCTCACCAAATTTCGTTCTTCTAGGTTAAAACGTTCCTTTGCAGTAACCGTTTTCATGTTTAGGTTTCACTCTGTTTTCTCCTATATAGATACATGTAGTTGGAACTCTAAATCAAACACGGTTTGTGCTAGCTCTTTGAAACTTGGCACAATAATGTAGTTTCAAGTTCTATCGCTATGGTTTGTGTGCTATTGAAGTAGCCCCAAGCAGAGACTGATGAGAATCCCTTTCATTGAAAAGGGTTGCCAAGCTTTAAAAAAACTGCGAGTTTCCTGAAACCTCAGCAAACATTTTTTCACCCAATCTTGATGATACTTGCAGGTAGTGATCAGTACATGAATCCCACTTGGCTCACTATTTCGTTCTTCTAGGTTAAACCGTTCCTTTGCAGTAACCGTTTTCATGTTTAGGTTTCACTCTGTATTCTCCTATATGGATACATGTAGTTGGAACTCTAAATCAAACACGGTTTGTGCTATCTCTTTGAAACTTGGCACAATAATGTAGTTCCAAGTTCTGTCGCTATGATTTGTGTGCTTTTGAAGTAGCCCCAAACAGAGACTGACGAGAATCCCTTTCATTGAAAGGGGATATCAAGCTTCCAAAAAACTACGAGTTTCCTGAAATCTCAGCAAACATTTTTTCACCCAATCTTGATGATACTTGCAGGTAGTGATCAGTACACGAATCCCACTTGGCTCACCAAATTTCGTTCTTCTAGGTTAAACCGTTCCTTTGCAGTAACCGTTTTCATGTTTAGGTTTCACTCTGTTTTCTCCTATATGGATACATGTAGTTGGAACTCTAAATCAAACACGGTTTGTGCTAGCTCTTTGAAACTTGGCACAATAATGTAGTTCCAAGTTCTATCGCTATGTTTTGTGTGCTATTGAAGTAGCCCCAAGCAGAGACTGACGAGAATCCCTTTCATTGAAAGGGGTTGCCAAGCTTCCAAAAAACTACGAGTTTCCTGAAATCTCAGCAAACATTTTTTCACCCAATCTTGATGATACTTCCATTTAGTGATCAGTACACCAATCCCACTTGGCTCACCATATTTCGTTCTTCTAGGTTAAACTGTTCCTTTGCAGTAACCGTTTTCATGTTTAGGTTTCACACTGTTTTCTCCTATATGGATACATGTAGTTGGAACTCTAAATCAAACACGGTTTGTGCTAGCTCTTTGAAACTTGGCACAATAATGTAGTTCCAAGTTCTATCGCTATGGTTTGTGTGCTACTGAACTAGCCCCAAGCAGAGACTGACGAGAATCCCTTTCATAGAAAGGGGTTGCCAGGCTTCCAAAAAACTGGGAGTTTCCTGAAATCTCAGCAAACATTTTTTCACCCAGTCTTGATGATACTTCCATTTAATGATCAGTACACCAATCCCACTTGGCTCACCATATTTCGTTCGTCTAGGTTAAACCTTTCCTTTGCAGTAACCGTTTTCATGTTTAGGTTTCACTCTGTTTTCTCCTATATGGATACATGTAGTTGGAACTCTAAATCAAACACGGTTTGTGCTAGCTCTTTGAAACTTGGCACAATAATGTAGTTCCAAGTTCTATCGCTATGGTTTGTGTGCTATTGAAGTAGCCCCAAGCAGAGACTGACGAGAATCCCTTTCATTGAAAGGGGTTGCCAAGCTTCCAAAAAACTACGAGTTTCCTGAAATTTCAGCAAACATTTTTTCACCCAATCATGATGATACTTCCATTTAATGATCAGGACACCAATCCCACTTGGCTCACCAAATTTCGTTCTTCTAGGTTAAACCGTTCCTTTGCAGTAACCGTTTTCTTGTTTAGATTTCACTCTGTTTTCTCCTATATGGATACATGTAGTTGGAACTCTAAATCAAACACGGTTTGTGCTAGCTCATTGAAACTTGGCACAATAATGTAGTTCCAAGTTCTATAGCTATGGTTTGTGTTCTATTGAAGTAGCCCCAAGCAGAGACTGACGAGAATCCCTTTCATTGAAAGGGGTTGCCAGGCTTCCAAAAAACTGCGAGTTTCCTGTAATCTCAGCAAACATTTTTTCACCCAATCTTGATGATACTTCCATTTAATGATCAGTACACCAATCCCACTTGGCTCACCAAATTTCGTTCTTCTAGGTTAAACCGTTCCTTTGCAGTAACTGTCTTCATGTTTAGGTTTCACTCTGTTTTCTCCTATATGGATACATGTAGTTGGAACTCTAAATCAAACACGGTTTGTGCTAGCTCTTTGAAACATGGCACAATAATGTAGTTCCAAGTTCTGTCGCTATGACACGGTTTGTGCTAGCTCTTTGAAACTTGGCACAATAATGTAGTTTTAAGTTCTATCGCTAGGGTTTGTGTGCTTTTGAAGTAGCCCCAAGCAGAGACTGACGAGAATCCCTTTCATTGAAAGGGGTTATCAAGCTTCCAAAAAACTACGAGTTTCCTGAAATTTCAGCAAACATTTTTTCACCCAATCTTGATGATACTTCCATTTAATGATCAGGACACCAATCCAACTTGGCTCACCAAATTTCGTTCTTCTAGGTTAAACCGTTCCTTTGCAGTAATCGTTTTCATATTTAGGTTTCACTCTGTTTTCTCCTATATAGATACGTGTAGTTGGAACTCTTAATCAAACACGGTTTGTGGTAGCTCTTTGAAACTTGGCACAATAATGTAGTTCCAAGTTCTATCGCTATGGTTTGTGTGCTATTGAAGTAGCCCCAAGCAGAGACTGACGAGAATACCTTTCCTTGAAAGGGGTTGCCAAGCTTCCAAAAAACTGCGAGTTTCCTGAAATCTCAGCAAACATTTTTTCACCCAATCTTGATGATACTTGCAGGTAGTGATCAGTACACGAATCCCACTTGCCTCACCAAATTTCATTATTCTAGGTTAAACCGTTCCTTTGCAGTAACCGTTTTCATGTTTAGGTTTCACTCTGTTTTCTCCTATATGGATACATGTAGTTGGAACTCTCAATCAAACACGGTTTGTGCTAGCTCTTTGAAACTTGGCACAATAATGTAGTTCCAAGTTCTATCGCTATGGTTTGTGTGCTATTGAAGTAGCCCCAAGCAGAGACTGACGAGAATCACTTTCATTGAAAGTGGTTGGAGGCTTCCAAAAACTGCGAGTTTCCTGAAATCTCAGCAAACATTTTTTCAACCAATCTTGATGATACTTCCATTTAATGATCAGTACACCAATCCCACTTGGCTCACCAAATTTCGTTCTTCTAGGTTAAAACGTTCCTTTGCAGTAACCGTTTTCATGTTTAGGTTTCACTCTGTTTTCTCCTATATACATATGTGTAGTTGGAACTCTAAATCAAACACGGTTTGTGCTAGCTCTTTGAAACTTGGCACAATAATGTAGTTCCAAGTTCTATCGCTATTGTTTCTGTGCTATTGAAGTAGCCCCAAGCAGAGACTGACGAGAATCCCTTTCATTGAAAGGGGTTGCCAAGCTTCCAAAAAACTGCGAGTTTCCTGAAACCTCAGCAAACATTTTTTCACCCAATCTTGATGATACTTGCAGGTAGTGATCAGTACATGAATCCCACTTGGCTCACTAAATTTCGTTCTTCTAGGTTAAACCGTTCCTTTGCAGTAACCGTTTTCATGTTTAGGTTTCACTCTGTATTCTCCTATATGGATACATGTAGTTGGAACTCTAAATCAAACACGGTTTGTGCTAGCTCTTTGAAACTTGGCACAATAATGTAGTTCCAAGTTCTATCGCTATGGTTTGTGTGCTATTGAAGTAGCCCCAAGCAGAGACTGACGAGAATCCCTTCCATTGAAAGGGGTTGCCAAGCTTCCAAAAAAATACGAGTTTCCTGAAATCTCAGCAAACATTTTTTCACCCAATCTTGATGATACTTCTATTTAATGATCAGTACACCAATCCCACTTGGCTCACCAAATTTCGTTCTTCTAGGTTAAAACGTTCCTTTGCAGTAACCATTTTCATGTTTAGGTTTCACTCTGTTTTCTCCTATATGGATACATGTAGTTGGAACTCTAAATCAAACACGGTTTGTGCTAGCTCTTTGAAACTTAGCACAATAATGTAGTTCCAAGTTCTATCGCTATGGTTTGTTTGCTATTGAACTAGCCTCAAGCAGAGACTGACGAGAATCCCTTTCATAGAAAGGGGTTGCCAGGCTTCCAAAAACTGCGAGTTTCCTGAAATCTCAGCAAACATTTTTTCACCCAGTCTTGATGATACTTCCATTTAATGATCAGTACACCAATCCCACTTGGCTCACCAAATTTCGTTCTTCTAGGTGAAAGCGTTCCTTTGCAGTAACTGTATTCATGTTTAGGTTTCACTCTGTTTTCTCCTATATGGATACATGTAGTTGGAACTCTAAATCAAACACGGTTTTGTGCTAGCTCTTTGAAACTTGGCACAATAATGTAGTTCCAAGTTCTATCGCTATGGTTTGTGTGCTATTGAAGTAGCCCCAAGCAGAGACTGACGAGAATCCCTTTCATTAAAGGGTTGCCAAGCTTCCAAAAAACTGCGAGTTTCCTGAAATCTCAGCAAACATTTTTTCACCCAATCTTGATGATACTTCCATTTAATGATCAGTACACCAATCCCACTTGGCTCACCAAATTTCGTTCTTCTAGGTTAAACCGTTCCTTTGCAGTAACCGTTTTCATGTTTAGGTTTCACTCTGTTTTCTCCTATATGGATACATGTAGTTGGAACTCTAAATCAAACACGGTTTGTGCTAGCTCTTTGAAACTTGGCACAATAATGTAGTTCCAAGTTCTATCGCTATGGTTTGTGTGCTATTGAAGTAGCCCCAAGCAGAGACTGACGAGAATCCCATTCATTGAAAGGGGTTGCCAAGCTTCCAAAAAACTACGAGTTTCCTGAAATCTCAGCAAACATTTTTTCACCCAGTCTTGATGATACTTCCATTTAATGATCAGTACACGAATCTCACTTGGCTCACCAAATTTCGTTCTTCTAGGTTATACCGTTCCTTTGCAGTAATCGTTTTCATATTTAGGTTTCACTCTGTTTTCTCCTATATAGATACATGTAGTTGGAACTCTAAATCAAACACGGTTTGTGCTAGCTCTTTGAAACTTGGCACAATAATGTAGTTTTAAGTTCTATCGCTAGGGTTTGTGTGCTATTGAAGTAGCCCCAAGCAGAGAGTGACGAGAATCCCTTTCATTGAAAGGGGTTGCCAAGCTTCCAAAAAACTACGAGTTTCCAGAAATCTCAGCAAACATTTTTTCACCCAATCTTGATGATACTTCCATTTAATGATCAGTACACCAATCCCACTTGGCTCACCATATTTCGTTCTTCTAGGTTAAACCTTTCCTTTGCAGTAACCGTTTTCATGTTTAGGTTTCACTCTGTTTTCTCCTATATGGATACATGTAGTTGGAACTCTAAATCAAACACGGTTTGTGCTAGCTCTTTGAAACTTGGCACAATAATGTAGTTCCAAGTTCTATCGCTATGGTTTGTGTGCTATTGAAGTAGCCCCAAGCAGATACTGAGGAGAATCCCTTTCATTGAAAGGGGTTGCCAAGCTTCCAAAAAACTACGAGTTTCCTGAAATCTCAGCAAACATTTTTTCACCCAATCATGATGATACTTCCATTTAATGATCAGGACACCAATCCCACTTGGCTCACCCAATTTCGTTCTTCTAGGTTAAACCGTTCCTTTGCAGTAACCGTTTTCTTGTTTAGATTTCACTCTGTTTTCTCCTATGTGGATACATGTAGTTGGAACTCTGAATCAAACACGGTTTGTGCTAGCTCATTGAAACTTGGCACAATAATGTAGTTCCAAGTTCTATAGCTATGGTTTGTGTTCTATTGAAGTAGCCCCAAGCAGAGACTGGACGAGAATCCCTTTCATTGAAAGGGGTTGCCAGGCTTCCAAAAAACTGCGAGTTTCCTGTAATCTCAGCAAACATTTTTTCACCCAATCTTGATGATACTTCCATTTAATGATCAGTACACCAATCCCACTTGGCTCACCAAATTTCGTTCTTCTAGGTTAAACCGTTCCTTTGCAGTAACTTTTTTCATGTTTAGGTTTCACTCTGTTTTCTCCTATATGGATACATGTAGTTGGAACTCTAAATCAAACACGGTTTGTGCTAGCTCTTTGAAACATGGCACAATAATGTAGTTCCAAGTTCTGTCGCTATGACACGGTTTGTGCTAGCTCTTTGAAACTTGGCACAATAATGTAGTTTTAAGTTCTATCGCTAGGGTTTGTGTGCTTTTGAAGTAGCCCCAAGCAGAGACTGACGAGAATCCCTTTCATTGAAAGGGGTTATCAAGCTTCCAAAAAACTACGAGTTTCCTGAAATTTCAGCAAACATTTTTTCACCCAATCTTGATGATACTTCCATTTAATGATCAGGACACCAATCCAACTTGGCTCACCAAATTTCGTTCTTCTAGGTTAAACCGTTCCTTTGCAGTAATCGTTTTCATATTTAGGTTTCACTCTGTTTTCTCCTATATAGATACGTGTAGTTGGAACTCTAAATCAAACACGGTTTGTGCTAGCTCTTTGAAACTTGGCACAATAATGTAGTTCCAAGTTCTATCGCTATGGTTTGTGTGCTATTGAAGTAGCCCCAAGCAGAGACTGACGAGAATCCCTTTCATTGAAAGGGGTTGCCAAGCTTCCAAAAAACTGCGAGTTTCCTGAAATCTCAGCAAACATTTTTTCACCCAATCTTGATGATACTTGCAGGTAGTGATCAGTACACGAATCCCACTTGGCTCACCAAATTTCATTATTCTAGGTTAAACCGTTCCTTTGCAGTAACCGTTTTCATGTTTAGGTTTCACTCTGTTTTCTCCTATATGGATACATGTAGTTGGAACTCTCAATCAAACACGGTTTGTGCTAGCTCTTTCAAACTTGGCACAATAATGTAGTTCCAAGTTCTATCGCTATGGTTTGTGTGCTATTGAAGTAGCCCCAAGCAGAGACTGACGAGAATCACTTTCATTGAAAGTGGTTGGAGGCTTCCAAAAAACTTCGAGTTTCCTGAAATCTCAGCAAACATTTTTTCAACCAATCTTGATGATACTTCCATTTAATGATCAGTACACCAATCCCACTTGGCTCACCAAATTTCGTTCTTCTAGGTTAAAACGTTCCTTTGCAGTAACCGTTTTCATGTTTAGGTTTCACTCTGTTTTCTCCTATATACATACGTGTAGTTGGAACTCTAAATCAAACACGGTTTGTGCTAGCTCATTGAAACTTGGCACAATAATGTAGTTCCAAGTTCTATAGCTATGGTTTGTGTTCTATTGAAGTAGCCCCAAGCAGAGACTGACGAGAATCCCTTTCATTGAAAGGGGTTGCCAGGCTTCCAAAAAACTGCGAGTTTCCTGTAATCTCAGCAAACATTTTTTTCACCCAATCTTGATGATACTTCCATTTAATGATCAGTACACCAATCCCACTTGGCTCACCAAATTTCGTTCTTCTAGGTTAAACCGTTCCTTTGCAGTAACTGTTTTCATGTTTAGGTTTCACTCTGTTTCTCCTATATGGATACATGTAGTTGGAACTCTAAATCAAACACGGTTTGTGCTAGCTCTTTGAAACATGGCACAATAATGTAGTTCCAAGTTCTGTCGCTATGGTTTGTGTGCTATTGAAGTAGCCCCAAGCAGATACTGACGAGAATCCCTTTCATTGAAAGGGGTTGCCAAGCTTCCAAAAAACTACGAGTTTCCTGAAATTTCAGCAAACATTTTTTCACCCAATCATGATGATACTTCCATTTAATGATCAGGACACCAATCCCACTTGGCTCACCAAATTTCGTTCTTCTAGGTTAAACCGTTCCTTTGCAGTAACCGTTTTCTTGTTTAGATTTCACTCTGTTTTCTCCTATGTGGATACATGTAGTTGGAACTCTAAATCAAACACGGTTTGTGCTAGCTCATTGAAACTTGGCACAATAATGTAGTTCCAAGTTCTATAGCTATGGTTTGTGTTCTATTGAAGTAGCCCCAAGCAGAGACTGACGAGAATCCCTTTCATTGAAAGGGGTTGCCAGGCTTCCAAAAACTGCGAGTTTCCTGTAATCTCAGCAAACATTTTTTCACCCAATCTTGATGATACTTCCATTTAATGATCAGTACACCAATCCCACTTGGCTCACCAAATTTCGTTCTTCTAGGTTAAACCGTTCCTTTGCAGTAACTTTTTTCATGTTTAGGTTTCACTCTGTTTTCTCCTATATGGATACATGTAGTTGGAACTCTAAATCAAACACGGTTTGTGCTAGCTCTTTGAAACATGGCACAATAATGTAGTTCCAAGTTCTGTCGCTATGACACGGTTTGTGCTAGCTCTTTGAAACTTGGCACAATAATGTAGTTTTAAGTTCTATCGCTAGGGTTTGTGTGCTTTTGAAGTAGCCCCAAGCAGAGACTGACGAGAATCCCTTTCATTGAAAGGGGTTATCAAGCTTCCAAAAAACTACGAGTTTCCTGAAATTTCAGCAAACATTTTTTCACCCAATCTTGATGATACTTCCATTTAATGATCAGGACACCAATCCAACTTGGCTCACCAAATTTCGTTCTTCTAGGTTAAACCGTTCCTTTGCAGTAATCGTTTTCATATTTAGGTTTCACTCTGTTTTCTCCTATATAGATACGTGTAGTTGGAACTCTAAATCAAACACGGTTTGTGCTAGCTCTTTGAAACTTGGCACAATAATGTAGTTCCAAGTTCTATCGCTATGGTTTGTGTGCTATTGAAGTAGCCCCAAGCAGAGACTGACGAGAATCCCTTTCATTGAAAGGGGTTGCCAAGCTTCCAAAAAACTGCGAGTTTCCTGAAATCTCAGCAAACATTTTTTCACCCAATCTTGATGATACTTGCAGGTAGTGAACAGTACACGAATCCCACTTGGCTCACCAAATTTCATTATTCTAGGTTAAACCGTTCCTTTGCAGTAACCGTTTTCATGTTTAGGTTTCACTCTGTTTTCTCCTATATGGATACATGTAGTTGGAACTCTCAATCAAACACGGTTTGTGCTAGCTCTTTCAAACTTGGCACAATAATGTAGTTCCAAGTTCTATCGCTATGGTTTGTGTGCTATTGAAGTAGCCCCAAGCAGAGACTGACGAGAATCACTTTCATTGAAAGTGGTTGGAGGCTTCCAAAAAACTTCGAGTTTCCTGAAATCTCAGCAAACATTTTTTCAACCAATCTTGATGATACTTCCATTTAATGATCAGTACACCAATCCCACTTAGCTCACCAAATTTCGTTCTTCTAGGTTAAAACGTTCCTTTGCAGTAACCGTTTTCATGTTTAGGTTTCACTCTGTTTTCTCCTATATACATACGTGTAGTTGGAACTCTAAATCAAACACGGTTTGTGCTAGCTCATTGAAACTTGGCACAATAATGTAGTTCCAAGTTCTATAGCTATGGTTTGTGTTCTATTGAAGTAGCCCCAAGCAGAGACTGACGAGAATCCCTTTCATTGAAAGGGGTTGCCAGGCTTCCAAAAAACTGCGAGTTTCTTGTAATCTCAGCAAACATTTTTTCACCCAATCTTGATGATACTTCCATTTAATGATCAGTACACCAATCCCACTTGGCTCACCAAATTTCGTTCTTCTAGGTTAAACCGTTCCTTTGCAGTAACTGTTTTCATGTTTAGGTTTCACTCTGTTTTCTCCTATATGGATACATGTATTTGGAACTCTAAATCAAACACGGTTTGTGCTAGCTCTTTGAAACTTGGCACAATAATGTAGTTCCAAGTTCTATCTCTATGGTTTGTGTGCTATTGAAATAGCCCCAAGCAGAGACTGACGAGAATCCCTTTCATTGAAAGGGGTTGCCAAGCTTCCAAAAAACTATGAGTTTCCTGAAATCTCAGTAAACATTTTTTCAACCAATCTTGATGATACTTCCATTTAATGATCAGTACACCAATCCACCTTGGCTCACCAAATTTCGTTCTTCTAGGTTAAACTGTTCCTTTGCAGTAACCGTTTTCATGTTTAGGTTTCACTCTGTTTTCTCCTATATAGATACATGTAGTTGGAACTCTAAATCAAACACGGTTTGTGCTAGCTCTTTGAAACTTGGCACAATAATGTAGTTCCAAGTTCTATCGCTATGGTTTGTGTGCTATTGAAGTAGCCCCAAGCAGAGACTGACGAGAATCCCTTTCATTGAAAGGGGTTGCCAAGCTTCCAAAAAACTACGAGTTTCCTGAAATCTCAGCAAATATTTTTTCACCCAATCTTGATGATACTTCTATTTAATGATCAGTACACCAATCCCACTTGGCTCACCAAATTTCGTTCTTCTAGGTTAAGCCGTTCCTTTGCAGTAACCGTTTTCATGTTTAGGTTTCACTCTGTTTTCTCCTATATGGATACATGTAGTTGGAACTCTAAATCAAACACGGTTTGTGCTAGCTCTTTGAAACTTGGCACAATAATGTAGTTCCAAGTTCTATCGCTATGGTTTGTGTGCTATTGAACTAGCCCCAAGCAGAGACTGACGAGAATCCCTTTCATAGAAAGGGGTTGCCAGGCTTCCAAAAACTGCGAGTTTCCTGAAATCTCAGCAAACATTTTTTCACCCAGTCTTGATGATACATCCATTTAATAATCAGTACACCAATCCCACTTGGCTCACCAAATTTCGTTCTTCTAGGTTAAAGCGTTCCTTTGCAGTAACTGTTTTCATGTTTAGGTTTCACTCTGTTTTCTCCTATATGGATACATGTAGTTGGAACTCTAAATCAAACACGGTTTGTGCTAGCTCTTTGAAACTTGGCACAATAATGTAGTTCCAAGTTCTATCGCTATGGTTTGTGTGCTATTGAAGTAGCCCAAAGAAGAGACTGACGAGAATCCCTTTCATTGAAAGGGGTTGCCAAGCTGCCAAAAAACTACGAGTTTCCTGAAATCTCAGCAAACATTTTTTCACCCAATCTTGATGATACTTGCAGGTAGTGATCAGTACACGAATCTCACTTGGCTCACTAAATTTCGTTCTTTTAGGTTAAACCGTTCCTTTGCAGTAACCGTTTTCATGTTTAGGTTTCACTCTGTTTTCTCCTATATGGATACATGTAGTTGGAACTCTAAATCAAACACGGTTTGTGCTAGCTCTTTGAAACTTGGCACAATAATGTAGTTCCAAGTTCTATCGCTATGGTTTGTGTGCTATTGAAGTAGCCCCAAGCAGAGACTGACGAGAATCCCTTTTATTGAAAGGGGTTGCCAAGCTTCCAAAAAACTGCGAGTTTCCTGAAATCTCAGCAAACATTTTTTCACCCAATCTTGATGATAGTTGCAGGTAGTGATCAGTACATGAATCCCACTTGGCTCACTAAATTTCGTTCTTCTAGGTTAAAGCGTTCCTTTGCAGTAACCCTTTTCATGTTTAGGTTTCACTCTGTTTTCTCCTATATGGATACATGTAGTTGGAACTCTAAATCAAACACGGTTTTGTGCTAGCTCTTTGAAACTTGGCACAATAATGTAGTTCCAAGTACTGTCGCTATGATTTGTGTGCTTTTGAAGTAGCCCCAAGCAGAGACTGACGAGAATCCCTTTCATTGAAAGGGGTTGCCAAGCTTCCAAAAAACTACGAGTTTCCTGAAATCTCTGCAAACATTTGTTCACCCAATCTTGATGATACTTCTATTTAATGATCAGTACACCAATCCCACTTGGCTCACCAAATTTCCTTCTCCTAGGTTATACCGTTCCTTTGCAGTAACCGTTTTCATGTTTAGGTTTCACTCTGTTTTCTCCTATATGGATACATGTAGTTGGAACTCTAAATCAAACACGGTTTGTGCTAGCTCTTTGAAACTTGGCACAATAATGTAGTTCCAAGTTCTATCGCTATGGTTTGTGTGCTATTGAAGTAGCCCCAAGCAGAGACTGACGAGAATCCCTTACATAGAAAGGGGTTGCCAGGCTTCCAAAAAACTGCGAGTATCCTTAAATCTCAGCAAACATTTTTTCACCCAGTCTTGATGATACTTCCATTTAATGATCAGTACACCAATCCCACTTGGCTCACCAAATTTCATTCTTCTAGGTTAAAGCGTTCCTTTGCATAAACTGTTTTCATGTTTAGGTTTCACTCTGTTTTCTCCTATATGGATACATGAAGTTGGAACTCTAAATCAAACACGGTTTGTGCTAGCTCTTTGAAACTTGGCACAATAATGTAGTTCCAAGTTCTATCTCTATGGTTTGTGTGCTATTGAAGTAGCCCCAAGCAGAGACTGACGAGAATCCCTTTCATTGAAAGGGGTTGCCAAGCTTCCAAAAAACTGCGAGTTTCCTGAAATCTCAGCAAACATTTTTTCACCCAATCTTGATGATACTTGCAGGTAGTGATCAGTACATGAATCCCACTTGGCTCACTAAATTTCGTTCTTCTAGGTTAAACCATTCCTTTGCAGTAAACCTTTTCATGTTTAGGTTTCACTCTGTTTTCTCCTATATGGATACATGTAGTTGGAACTCTAAATCAAACACGGTTTGTGCTAGCTCTTTGAAACTTGGCACAAAAATGTAGTTCCAAGTACTCTCGCTATGACTTGTTTGCTTTTGAAGTAGCCCCAAGCAGAGACTGATGAGAATCCATTTCATTGAAAGGGGTTATCAAGCTTCCAAAAAACTACGAGTTTCCTGAAATCTCAGCAAACATTTTTTCACCCAATCTTGATGATACTTCCATATAATGATCAGTACACCAATCCCACTTGGCTCACCAAATTTCGTGCTTCTAGGTTAAACTGTTCCTTTGCAGTAACCGTTTTCATGTTTAGGTTTCACTCTGTTTTCTCCTATATGGATACATGTAGTTGGAACTCTAA
>NW_027553416.1:0-39146 GCF_045843805.1 Urocitellus parryii
TATAAGGTCAGACACACCCTCAGGGTGGGGTTGCTGGAGTGTGACGGAAATCCTATAGGAGGAGCTCCTGGAGGTGGGGTTTAGGTTTAGGTAGCTTCCAGGTTCTTCCTTTAATGGCAATTGGTCAGAGGATTCTGAATGAGTGCACCTCCTGGGTACAGCAGTTGCTGGTTCACACTGGGAGACAGCACCCCGGGATCTGCCATGGGTTCCACTTGTGCAGGGGAGGAACCAATCTTTAATCACCTTCTGACACCCATGGACTCCGTTTCCTGGTCTTCTGTGTTCAGCCTCCAAACTCAATCTCTCCTGTGCCCACCCAGCTGGGCACATCTCTCTCTGCCCATCCTGTGAGCCACCAGTGGGGAGGGGGGAGCCAGGTGGGTTTCCATGACCCATATTCTCCTGTGTAAACCCTTCTCCATGTTTGATTTTCTCCTGGTCACGTAGGTACTCTCTATCTCATGCAGAATGGGTTTGGCAAGTTGTATTTTGGGTCCAGCTTGGTTTTGCCAGGAACTGGCTCCCCCCTTGCTGTGGCTCCTCCTGCTGTGGCTCCTTCCTTTGTCCTTTGCAGGCAGCCAGGAGAAATGTGGCTTCTTTTCTGCACCAGGATGTTGTGCAACGCACCCTTCAGGGAAATCTAGCAATGTATTTGATCTCTGATCTCTTCGTACCCAGGTGTGCCCCAGGCCTCTTAAAAATGTGGGTTCCTTTAATTTTCTTATCCCTCCACTTTGCTTGTAGGGGGACTGCTTTGGCTGGTGCTGCCAGTGGTGGATATAATATTTTATTATTATATCCAACCTCCTAAGTCGAGTCTACTTTGAATGTCCCATTTTAATTCCCAGTAAAGCCCCCCACCTCCCACCTTGCTGTAAAGCTGCCTGTCTGCTTTCTTGGTGTCATACCATGGAGCATCCAGGAAAGTGACCCCCTCTATTCTGACATCTTGAAAAAGTGCTTGGCTCCTGTCAACCTCTCTCTCCCCTTTCAGGGAACCAAGCGGAAGGAGCAGCCACTGTCTGTGAAATTCCCTTCCTCAAGAGTCAGGAATCCAAGAATGTAAAGTGAACCATTAAAAAAAAAAAAAAGCTGCTGCTGAAGCTTGTTTCCAGACATGGGAAAATATTATATCTGCTCACTTCTCAGGGTCTAAAGTATGACACAAAGTCCAAGAGGTGGATAGACAATGGCTAGGAACATTAATGTAGTCTAACAGTACCTATCTCTTTCTTTATTTTTTTTAAATTGAAGACCTGCATTTTGGAAGCCTCCTCCACCCTCCCAGTCCAGTCTTCAGTGGTTGGTCTTTAGTTATTCTGCATTTATCATCCCGGGACTCCCTTGCTGTCGTCCAGAAAAGTGCATTCAGCTCTCTTTCATTGAACCCCATGTTTCCTACTCATATGTCTATCACCTGGCTTAATGTTTCATTTCAGTTAAAATTATAGTGATCACATAAATACATCGATAAAATTTCATGCATGATTTAAACAATATGAATAAAGTAAAAGTCTCCTCTTGCTCACATCAGGAGTAATGACTAATTAGCATAGTTTATATATTTTTAGAAACTTTTCTATTAATTTTTATCTTTATAAAAATGTTTATAGAAATATTTAGTTTACTTTGTATATATGTGTTTTATTTATTTGCCATTTATTTATTGATTTGGCACTGGGGATTTAACCGTAGGGGTGGTCTACCACTGAACTACATCCTCAGCCCTTTTATTTATTATTTATTTTGACTAGGATCTTGATAAGTTTTCTAGGCCAACCTCAAACTTGCAATCCTTATGTCTCAGTATCCCGAGTTACTGGAGTTGCAGGTGTGTGCCAATGTCACTGGCTTGTACATATGTTCTAACATGAATGTAGTAATTCTGCAGATCTCATTTCTGCAGTTTAAATTTCTTTCTCTTGGCGTTATTTCATCATGGTTTTATTTTCTTGTTGATGGCTGTGCATTTCAGAGCCTGGTGTGTTACAGTGGGCTCACATGCTCTCCTGGCACTCTATGTTGAAGCTGTTCCCAAGTTTTTGTTGCTACAAGCACTGCTGGGGTGAATTCTCTCATGTGCTTCTCCACATATGGATGGGTATTTCTTTAGGGCAGGTACAAAGGAGGCCACACTAAAATGTTAACAGCTGAAGTCAAACTGTCCTCCTGGTGACTTTGCCAATTCATAGTCCCACAAACAAAGGGCCCTGTGACCCCGCCTCCCATCTGCTCCACAACATTTGATGCTGTCCATCTTGATCAGTCTGATAGGTGGAAAATGGTGTTTTGTTGTGCTCAGCTAAGTGGTTTAAGTAAAAACAAAATCTGGCATAAAGGTTCCTTTAAATGAAAACTGTCTCAGGAGAGTCAGAGTAGCACTGGCTGGTAGCTAAAGTCTGGGTGTGGATACTGGCTCCTATACTGCCCCCCTCACTTAGGGGCTTAATGATTTCTTTCTCCATCATCTTCTTCCTTGTCAAATGGAGCTGCTCTTGAGTTAACACCGAGGAAGCCCAGAGACCATGTAGGAGTCGGATATCTTTCCAACCCAGCATGTGAAACACAGAATTGGTGTTTGGTGGGGGGCCCAGAAGACTTTACTTTTGTGGTTCTTGAGTGTGTCAGAAGAGGAAGATGAAGCTCAACGATTTTCACTTTGCAGATAGGGAAGCTGAGACCTCACCAAGGTCAACCACTCACCTGACATCACGCATCTCGTAGCTGCCAGACCTGGGACTGGAATCCGGCTTCCTGGTTCCTCGTTCTGTGACTCCTCTCCTTAATTCTTTATCCTACAACTCAGTCAGGCTTATCTGTGGCTAAATCCTGGGAGAGGAATTCTACCTTGAAGGATTGCAGAATTTCATAAGGACTTTCAGAATAAAGCACAAAAACAGGGATCTGCTCAACAAAAGCTCAGAGATTGCCAAGAAAGCTTCTTTTACAAAACTCCAAGAGGATCCTGAGAGTGTTTTCAGGTTAACAAGTTTTCCTACAGGCAGGTAGGTGTCTTTGGGCACTTGACAGAGTGAGCAGCTCTAGGCTCCCGATGACAAGGAACAGAGTGTCTCAGACTCAGTGCCTCTGATCTTGCAGGACAGCTGATCTGCATCTGCTCTGGTCTAGTGTGGCTTTGCACCCTGCACAGTGTGTTCAGGACACAGAGAGGAGGCGGCGAGGCTCAGTGCAGCCCTCCAAATCAGTCAAAACATGGAAGGCAGAGCTTCACTGGCTTAAAAGGTTAATGGTTCGTGTGACAATTTTCACTAGGTAGGACAGTCCGACCTTTCATTTTGGAGAATGTGTAATTATTAAGGTTTTTTTTCCCCCCAGACAACAGTAATCACTTCTTGTTCCATTAAATTAAATTAAACATTTTTGGTGAACTGAACATGTAATCATTATCCAGTCAGAAATGTAAAGCCAGACAGATTTTGGTCTTTCTCTCTTCAGAAGTTCAGATTTACTCATTAAAGGAGTGAGTTCATCTTATCATAATTGCTCTTGGATATTAGGTAAACATTTTAGACTTTGAGTTCTGGTTTTCTTTTCTAAACATATGCTAGTTTTTCCTTTTCAAATAGTTTAAACTTTTACATACTTTTTTGTTTTTGTTTTTGTAATACTGGAGATTGACCCCAGGATCTTGCCCATGCTAGACAAATGCTCGGCTACTGCACTACACCCCTAGTCCAAACTTTCAGAAATGCTAGCCATCTCTTTTTATGATGAAGTGATGGAACTCTTTGTTCCTAGCCCATCACCCAAATCCCATTGCTGTGCCTGGGTGGACACAGCTCAGGCTTCCAGCTCGGATCCGTGCATCTTGGCTTTGCCACTCTCTAGCTGTGTGTTCCTGTCTCAGTTCCTGCTCTTATCAGCATCAATAAAAGGGATGGTTTCTCTGTTGTTCTGAAGTGTGAATAAATGAAGGGAGAACATGGCGTGACCAGTTGAGGTCTACACAGGTGATCTAGTGACATGGCCACCTGGCTGTTAATCTGTGCAGCTGGCCTATGGGTTCCTGCCGAGTGACAGCAAAACAGTGGAGCCACGGAGTGGCAGTCCAGTCCAGGTGGGTTGCAGCACCTGCAGCAGTGTGGAGCCTGCCCTGCTGATGTGGCATCCTGAGGTGCTATGAGCCGAGGTGCATTGACCTGCCATCTCTTAGTGGCTGGGCCTGGGCATGGTACCAAGGCCTGCTGCAGAAGCCCACTCCGTGCAGCACTGCAGCCTGGAATCTGCGAACACAGACCATCCGTGACTGCTACCTCCCACTTCCTGACCTGCAATGAGAATGGAAAGTGGAATGGACCCGAACGAAAGCTGGCACTTGAGAGTTGGCCAATAGTGTTAGTACACTTCCAAATCCTGGTTAGTACAAGTCTGGAACAATTGCTATATAAACCCCTATACTAGCATCCTCAGGTCTAGAAGCCCGCTATGTGGTCCCCCTTGCAATGCAAGAGTTTTGTTCCTGTTTCTATTCTTTAATAAATCCTCCTCTTACCCTCACTTGTCCTGGTCTGTGGACTTCATTCTTCTAATTCACGAGAGAAGAACCCTGAAGGAGGAGGAAGAGGTAGACAGTGAGCTGCTGGGCTGGTCTGCTGCCACACTGGGGGTGTGGCCCGCCACTATGAGCTGCAACTCCTCTTGGCTGCAGAGGCCTGCAGCGTGTGCAGACTCCACCTGCCAGCAGAAGCAGTGGATGGAGTTTCACCTCAAAACTCTGGTTTCACCAGCACCGTGGCTGGCAGAGGCAGCTCCAGGAGCCCTTGCTGCTGTGGGCGAGGTCTGCTGCTCCCAGTGGGTCAGCTTCCACGGACAGGCATCGGAGCCAGTTGCCCTTCCCTCCACTGCACTGCCTGCTTCCCCTGGCCCCCACCTCCTTCCAGCCGTCTCTCCCTCTGGAGTCCTCATGATTCTGAGTCACCTGGATTGGCTTCCTGAGGCTACCGTAACAAAGTTCCACAAACCAGGTGGCTGAATATGGCAGGAATGTCTTCTCTCACAGAGGTGGAGTGGAGGCAGAGTGAAGCCACAGAATTGGCAGGCCATGTTCCCACAGGGCCCCACAGTGGACCTCTGTGCTGCCAGCAGCCCTTGGTGTACCTGGGCTAGAGACCACATCACTCCAGCTCTGTCTTCACCCATTCTTCTTTCCTGCACATCACTGTGTGCAAATATCTCTCTTCTCTCTCATAAGGACACCAGTCCCTGGATTTAAGGCTCACCCTTATTCAGATAATTCCATCTTGAGATCTGTAACATAATTTCATCCTCAAGAACTCTATTTCTAAATGTGGTCATGTTCTGAGCTTTGGGGTGGAAATGATTTGGGGGACAGTTTCACCCAGTACACCATCCTCGTGTGGCTAGCAGCAGGAGAGCAGAGGCTCTTCCAGGATCCAGAGCACCCTGTGGCCAGTCCACAAAACTGCGCTCACGACCTACAACGTGTCCAACTGCTTCAATATAAAAATGAAAATTCTACCCCGTATTTTGGTTAGAGCGAGGCTGTCACAAGCATGGCCTTCACCCTGTGACCAGCACAGGATGAATGTGCTATCTGCTAATGGCACTCACAGAAGGCCAGGTTCCAAGGTGGGGAGCCTGCATCCCAGCATCATCAGACATTGGAACTTGGTCTGGAGTAATTGCCAGACCAGAGCTGCAAAGGGCAGTGAGGAGACTGGCCAGTGTCTGGGTTATTCTGTAGTAAATGTGGAAACACAGGGTGGTGAGAGTACAGGAGAAGGGGCATTCTGAAGGCTAGCATCCAAAGCACAGAATGGCCTGGGCTCTTCTCCAGGCCCAGTCACAGTACGGTCCACCAGAGGCCCTGAGGACCCCCAGTGGCCATCTGTGTTTGGCTCAGTGTTACCTGTGCGGGTCTGATGTGGAGCTGGGTATCACTCGTGACACTGCAAGAACAGCTCTTGGCCTGGATCTCGGAGTTCATGCCATTTCTTTCTGTGGTTGTGGTCAAGCTCTTTACTAAAAATGATGAATGCATGCTTCCTGGGACAGTTTTCAATAAATCATTGATTGATTCTTAGAACTCGGGGTCCATCAGAGAGTGATCATTCACTGACTCCTGGGCTCTAACACAGTTACCTCACCAGTTTGTCCCTCAGTTTCCTTATCTGTAAATGGAGATAATCAGCAGTCCATAACTGTTGTGAAGAGGATAAGTATGAAATGAAATAAGTCAGTGTATTTAAAGCACTTGGAATCACGCCCAGGGCACAGTGAAACTCCTACTGCCAGGGTCCTCACTGGATCCTGGACTTGGCCCCATGGTGGAGGAGCATGTCAGAACCACACTCACCTAGGTGTTGTGAGTTTTAATGCAGTGAGAATTGGGAGTGACACGAGCTTCTGACCTTGGTTTTCTCCTCTGTAAGACAGGAATATTAAACCCACTTTGCAAGGTGGTTGTTGGGACTGGAAGTTATGTCTGCAAAGAGCCCAGCACCACACAGGTGCATTAGATGCTGTAGATACCAGGCTAACAGGGACTTTTTGAGTAAAGATAGAATACATTAAAAATTATCTTTTTATCCTTTTTTTCCCAGCAAAACAAGTTGCCAGACAGATGCTCTATGCTCTTAGAAGCTCCTCTTGGATATACTGATGTGAGGTAAGGAGGCACCCTTGATTAGCTGAAGAAGGGAAGAGGCAGTTTTCCCTGGATTGTGCAAGGCTGTTCCTATGTTTGGAATACAGTGTGGGGGAAGGAGACCAACTAGCATGGAATCTAGAAGATTACCAGGATGGAATCTTCTAGAAGGAAAAGTGGACAACACATGCTCCTGCCCAGGATTTTAAGCTGGGAAAACTTCCCATGTTTGGGGATCAGGTTTCCCACTGAGACCCAGGGGCAGGGAATAGAAAGAGTCCTAAGAAAGTAGCTGTGAGGTGGAGTTGCCAGATTTGGCAAATGAAAACGTATCTTGTTGGAATTGTCTTACTCCTTCCCTTTGAAGAGTTGCCAGGTAAAACAAAAACAAAAACAAAAACAAAAACCAATAAACATAATTCATCATAGCAATAGACTTAAAAACAAGAATCATATGATCCATTCAATAGATACAGAAGAAACTGAGTAAGTTAATGGGGTCTGGCCCCAATGCACTGGGGCCTGGGCCACTTTGGGGTGAGTGTACTGTTGGGGCAGTGGAATTCTATGGGGCTTGTCCCCAGTCTCAGAGCTGGCACCTGTTTGTCCTGGGGGACAGGTTTAATCAAAATAGAACTTTTCCTCCCTGTAACCAGTGCCAGCATCCAGTGCTGGGGTGCCTGAGGTCTGGGCTTCCTGTTGACATAGGGAAGTGGGACACTGACCATGGCCTTCTTGGGTAGCACACACATCATCTTATTTAACTTTCTGCTTCTTTTACAGTTTTGCCTTCTTAAACCACTTTATTGAGGCAAAATTTATGACCACAAAAAAAGTTCTCATTTCATGATTTTTAGTAATTCACCTGAATTGTGCCACATCTCCACAATACAGTTTCAGGACGTTTCAGTCACCCCACCTGGGTCCTCGTGCCTCTTTACTGTTAATCCTCATTCCCACAGCCCCAGGCACCACAGATGTACTTTCTGTCTCTGTGAAATTTCCTTCTCTAGATAATTCACAGGGAAGGAATCACAAAGTCAAGCCCCTGCCTCCTCCACATAGCATGCTGTATTTGAGTTCAGCCACGTTATAAATGTGGTTTGGATCTTTCTATAAGCTGAATTTCGACTCTGGATGTTCGATGCTTTGGCCACTCCTTCATCAGTTGATGGAATTTGGGTTTTCTACCTTTTGACTACTGTAAATATGAATAATCATGCTAGAACATTTGCATGCATAATGGTAGGAAATAATTTGTAACTGTGAATTACAAAATACAATTATTTGTATTGTGTGAATTGAAGTGTGGGAAGATAGGTTTTTTTAAAAATTTTTTATTTATTTATGTTACAGTAGAATGCATTTGGTCACATTGTGCCCAAATGGAGCACAACTTCTCATTTGTCTGGTTGTACATGATGCAGAATCACTCCAGTAGTGTAATCATACATGTTCATAGGGTAGTAATGGAAGTAAAAGATGAAACAGTTAACTCATTTGTACTTTATACGACTGTTTTGGAAATTATGATCCTGTTCACTTGCACTTCTGTCTGACTCCCAGCACATGGCCACTTGATTAGTTCTGAGGACACTGCAGCCCAGGAACATGACAGCTTTCCCCCTGGTGGTATCCTGAAGTCAAGAGCAAGACTCAGATTGAGAGACAAACCATTTAACAAACTAGGCGTTGCAATCCCCTGAATGTTCAAAACAAAGAGTTAGAAAAAGCCAAACTTGTAGGACCACCCAATTCAAAATGAAGCGCATCTTTTCTAGCAGTGACATTTGTGATTTTGCATGGGACCTTTAAGGGTATTTCAGTCTTTTAAAATGGATGTACTGAATGGTTATCTAGAAATCACCAGGAATATTTTAGAAGAAGCAAAAGACCCTTCCCTGAGTCTGCAAGAATGAGTGTGCTGTACAAATGGAGCCTGCAAAGGAGCCATTCGGAAAGGGCTTGGGAATAGAAGAGGATGTGAGAAACTGATGTGACTCCATTTTTGAGAAACCAGCCTCTACCTCAGAGCAAGGCCTGTCCAAAGGAAGGGGGCGTGACTCTTGTCCTTGGAAAAACCCACAGAGCGCTCCTAGGCATATAGCCACCCTGCTGAGTTGTTTGTCTGTAAATAACAGGAGAGATCTGCAGCGCTAGGTGTCCCTGACTTGGTTAGTCTAGGTGAGGACCCATAGCAACCCCCCTAGCAACCACCAATCAGCATGAGACAGGGAAATAGCTGGGATGCCAGTTTATGGAGGTTGATAACATGTTGGGAAACCATGTAGTTTTAGCACGTACGCTCCTCTTGGCTTAAACCAATCAGTTCAAAGGAGTCCCCCTCTTATACTAATCAATCACCCTTACCCAACTTGCTCCTGCCAGTGAATGGGCTAACCAATTTAAGAGTTGTTGTTTGACTTTCCCGCGGTATGAAATGACTTGCTGTGTGATGTTGTGACACATAGAGTATCCCCAAAACCCTATAAATCTTCACTGAACAAAGGACCAGGACTCATTCTCTGGGACCGCTGCGTCGGGAATGGTTGTGAGTCCAGGCTCGAGCTTGCAATGAAGACTCTCGTGTGATTGCATCTGATTCGGCTTCTGGAGGTCTATTGGGGTCCCACGAATCTGGCATTACAGATGAAGGAGAGAAGCAGCAGAGCAGCAGATTTCATCTCCTTCCTTTGGGAACAGTGGGCCCTCCGTGTGGGCCCTCCTCTCCATTTCTCCTGGCTGCTGTGGCTTGGTGTGGCTGATGCCCCTCCCCAGTGCCAGGATGGGAGCTAATCTAGGCCTGAGCAAATGTGATTGATTCAGTCTGGCAAGTGACTCACGCCAACTGTCCTGGAGCTTGTTCTCTCCTTTTTCTGGTGTAGGGACCTGGGTAGGGAGATGTTGGGAAAGAAAAGCTGGTTTTCTACTGGAGCTAATGGCTGCTGGAGTATAAGTTCCATGCTATTGGGGCCACCGTGTGAAAAGAACCAGCTCAAGGGTGAAACCAAAGGAGAGAAAATTAGTCTTGAGGGTTAGAGAAAGATTTTGGATCATTTTAGTACAGGTTCTAACAGGGCTTGATGAAATCGTCCACCCTTTTTATTTGTTTGCTTAAGCCAGTCTCTAACTTAAAAACCCATTTCCAGTGGGTTTTTGCTGGTTGCTTTTGAAAGTCTTTATTCTGCTGACATCTGAAATATATTGACCTCATCAGAATTTGATTGACTTGGGCTTGGGTGGCGCATGTCTGAGATCCCAGTGACTCAGAGGTTGAGGCAGAAGGATCATAACTTTGAGGCCAGCCTTAGTAACTTAGACCCTGTCTGGAAAAAAAAAAAAAAACCCAGAACAAGCAACAACAACAACAATAACAACAAAACCAGTAGAATGGAGGAAAGGGACCTGGGGGTGAAAATGAGATAGGAGTGAAGGACAGGTGGTCAGTGTCGATGGTAAGTGATCAGGTGGAAGAGAGGAGGGCTAATTGTCTAATTATCAAAGAAAAGGAAATGAGTCGATAACACTAACACTCCAGGGAATCCTCCTTCTAGCGCAAGGAGTTGCTATGAGCACCCCTGGACAGCTCTTTTCCTGCCCTTAGGCACAGAGACAGAAAAGGAGGCACTTAGGAAACCTGGGATCTATAAAAAGGCAAGACACACCCACTCTGGAGGATACCCAGCTCCGGTCCCCTTCTCTTGGGAGATGTCTGTCTCTTTCTTAAATGAAACTTGCTTGCTACATTTGCCTTGGTGTTTCTTGGTATTTAATCTTCGTCGCCAGGGGAACGAGGACCCAGTATGAAGAGGAAGGGAGGGTCGGGGATGTGCTGGGGAGTGATATTGGCCAAATTATATTGCTATGTTATGTGCATGTACGAATATCTAACGGCAAATCCCATCAGTGTGCATAGCTATAATGGACCAATAAAATCGTGGGAAAAAAGGACTGGAGATGTGGCTCAGTGGTTAATTAGTCTTGAGGGTTAGAGGGAGATTTTGGATCGTTTTAGTACAGGTTCTAACAGGGCTTGATGAAATCCTCCACCCTTTTATTTGTTTGCTTAAGCTAGTCGCTAAATTCAATCCTGAGTACCAAGAAATAAAAAAAGAAGAATGTGACTTTAAAAGGTGGGGGCGGGGTTGGTGATGTGCTGTTTCCCTCAGTGTGCAGAGCAAACAGACTCTTCCCTGCTGAAGGGTCCTCTTGCTGCCAAAAGCCCAGCCCTTGTCTCTGATGCCAATACAATATCGAGGACTGTGTTGAGAAAAAGGAAAAAGAATTTTTATTGCTTTGCTCTCAAAGGAAAAACAGGGAACTCCTGTCCCAGAGGCTGTGATCTCCCTATCAGGGGGAATTGGGTTTTTTAAGAGGCGATTCAGGCCTGATTCTGTGTAGCTTGCCTGTAATCCCCAAGGCGCAGGAGGCTGAGGCAGGAGGATCACGAGTTCAAAGCCAGCCTCAGCAAAAATGAGTTATTGAGCACCTCAGTGAGCACCTGTCTCTAAATAAAATACAAAATAGGGCTGGGGATGTGGTTCAGTGGTTGAGTGCCCCTGAGTTAAATCCCTGGTACTCACAAAAAAAGAAAGAAAAAGGGGAAAAAAAAAGGGTGATTTAGAGGAATCCTATTTCCCAAGATTAGGGAGGAGAGATTATGGAGAAGATCAGAGAGGAGAGGATGAGGAGGAAAAGATCGGGAGGAGAAGGTCAGGAAGAAGGACAAGGCATGTCAGTTTCAGAGAAGCCAGGGCTTCTCTAAATTTCAAGTATTAAGTGGACCACTGTCCACTCTGACCCGAGGGCACAGCTCTTGATCTGTTGTCTTTGCTCCCCAACTTCATTTCCCTTCTTGCCCCATCCAGGAAGTGGCTGGAGTTGGGAAAAGAAGCCTCAGGTCACTGGAACCCGCCTGGTGGAGGGTTCCTCTTGGCCTTCTCAGTCGGCTTGCTCCCTGCAGGTCAGCTGGAAGGAACAAGGGCCATCCACGTTATCGACAGGGAAACTGAGGCACAGACAGGCTAATTGATGGGGTGAAGGCCAATCTGCCTGTGGTTTTTCGCTGGCTTTTCCTGAAGCTCTCTGGAAGGGACTGAGCCGTGCTGTCCTTGGGTCGCACTGGTTTCATTGGCTCCCTTATCTCTTCACCTACCCAGGAGGCTGTGAGCCCGTGCTCTTGCTCACGGCTGCATCCCACGCACCTGGCCCATGTTAGCGGAGGAAAAAACTCAAATTGGAGAAGGGAAAGGTGGGCCCTGGTGAAAGCACAGGCTCTGTGGATAGGCTACGAAGCCTGATGCCTTGTGGAGTCGACCAGGCAGCTGAGGGTTGGCGGGTGCTGAACCGGCCTTTGCTTATGGTGAGAGGAGTTAGAGCGTCTCATGCTGACCAGCCTCGGAGGCAATGGTCACTGACAAGCAGCGACTGCACTTTCCATCCCAGATGCCCACTGTTCTCCTGAAGCCAGGAGAGTTACCACTTTACAGATGGTAACTCTAGGCACAGAAGGGCAAGCCTCGCCCCGCACTGACGGCACCCCAGTCACGACTGGACCCACACCAGATTCCTAAAATGCCATCTGAGGTTTTTATGGGGGAAAAAATAAAGAAAAAAGAAGTTTTATTGCTTTGCTAGCAAAGGGGAAGCACAGGGTATTCCCGTCCCGAGGCTGTGATTCTGTGCATCGGGGGGAGCAGGGGTTTTAAAGAGGTGACTTACAAGCTCTGTCCAGGTGTACCTTGCCGCGTGGGGGCATCTCCGGCACCAGACCCAGGTCTGCATTGCTTCATTCTGGTGGTGGGAGTGCTCCAGGACAGACACTGGCCCAGGATGGGGAAGGAGCATGATCCTGTCTGCCCCGGATCACGTTGGGGCTTTAACAAGTCACAGGGCTGCACTTCCGCTAATTACATCAAATTCTTGGAGGGTGGGGAAGGACCTGGAATCCTTATGGTTAAGGTTTTGCTGGTGTCTCCAAATCTGAGAGGTTGCGGTTCAGCCTGCTCACCCCAAACACCCCGCCCCACCCCAAGCCTTACTTGCCTGGTGGCTTGTTTGTACCCTGGAGCTTTCTGGAGGAACTTTGTAGTGATGGCATCACCTCATCAGAGTGACTCAGAGGGTGTCTGCCTGTGCGTCATATCTGGATGGCTGACAACTCACCTGCTTCACTTCATCCCAAACAGTGGGTGCCCTAGGGACACTGTCAGGAATGGGGCAGGGGTGAGGCCGCCCCCGGGAGGGAAAGCTCTGGACGCTTTTGATCAGTGTGTCTCTCCGTCCCCTAAGGCCCCGGGTCCAACTCAAGTCCTGCGGCTCTCCAAAGCTCATGTAGTGTCTGTGTCGTGTCATTCATCTGTTAGAACAGATTCAGCACGAGGTCCCCAGTTGTCCCCATTTGTCTCCTGCTCTGTCCTCAGACATTTCCTGAGATTGCCTAGGACCAGGTGTGTTCTGTTAGGTGCAGGACAAGCTGAGTAAGCTGTCTGCAGGGCATGCCAAACAAAGTTAGCTGCAGGGTGACCTGGCCACTCAAACCCTCTGTCTGGTTCTTTATCACCTGTTTGCTTCAAGCCCAAATGCCCAAGCCCCTGCTCAAGGCTGAGCGCTTTGCCCCCCTGCTCAAGGCTGAACACTCAGCCTGCCGCTCAAGGCCGAGCACTTAGTCCCCTCGCGTGCCAACAAGGCAGCTTGCAGACCCAGAGACCCCATTAGATTTGGGCTATAAAAACTCCCTCCTGCTGGCCCTCTCTCTCTCTTGCTCTCTCTCTTGCTCTCTCTCTCTCTCTCTCTTCTCCTCTGTTGCACTGCTGCAATAAAGCTCTCTTGGTCGCTCTGAGTGTTGTGGTCACTTTCCTTTCATGTTCAGCATAGGGGTGACCTTGGAGAGGAAGGAGACGGAGCTCCACCTTGTCACACTTCCAGTGTGGAGGGGCCTCAGAAGCACAAAGGGGAGCAGAGACAGGCATAGACTGAACTCCTCCCACTCCCGGGCACCCCTGGTTTATGCTGCGGGCAGGCCTTGGAGTTCACTTTGTTGTGTCCCAAGAGTGAGTCCATGGCTGAGCACCACTGGCATGTGCATTTGGCTGAAAATTTGTGGGGACAGGAGCATTTTTTTCTGTGCACCCCTCCAGAAGAGCCCCTCATTCCTTTTCTCCACTCTCCCGGGCAGCCTGTGTCACCCTCCCCACCTCAGGTGTCCACCCTCTCCCCGCAGCCGGCCCATTTGCACCAGCCTGGCCACAGCCCTGGAGAGGCAGCCTCCTGCTGGTGGGTTTCCCTGAGCCTCTTCCCTAGAGACCAGGCTGTCACATAGGTGTGGTGCATGGTGACAGTGGCACACAGGAAGTGCTGCAACCGTCCTATCCAATGGCTGTCTGTGGTCACCAAGGTAGAGGTGGGTGGCTTGGCCAGTGGAAATGCTGCTTCTGTTGTCTGATTTCCTACCTTCTGTTCCAAACCTTAATTAAAATCCTCTGGGTGGTTCTGCTCCTTGTGCCCCTAGCAAGGCAGGTGGCAGATCAGAGTTGTATGAACCCTCGACTCGGGGCGGTGGGGGGGGGGCGGGTTTGTTCATGCTGTTCTCAGCTCAGTTTGAGAATGTGTGAATCGATATTGAAACCAGGTCAAAATAGAGTTGGCCTTGAACTAGGAGCGCTTCACTCTTCTCACTCTCCCCTTGTGGTTGCTCCCCATACCGCCTCCCCAACTCTGAAGAAACGATACATTAGCTGTGAATGTCCGAGCACTGTTGGTTATATTTAGTAATTTAGTAGCAAAATATAGGATGAAACTAGCTTCAGGCGCAGCTGGATCCTGGCACTCAAACATAAGCACCAGGAGTCTCTTCTTCATCCTCAGACAGAGGAGTCTGGCCTTGCAGCCCCACATAGGTGGGCAGCCGAGGTGGGAGCATTAGGCAGGAGTTCAGGGATGCTAAGACGGTGGAAGCAGAGTATAAGAAAGATGTGGCTGGAGGACAAATCAGGGGAATGAGTCATGTCCCTGTTTACCGTAAGTCCCATTATCATGACACTCCCACTGCTGAGGTCCTTATCACCATGACAACTCCTGCCACAGCTTCCGTGTTTTAAAATGACCAATGGGGGTAAATTGAGCAGCATTCTAGTTAGGTTTTTAAAGTACCAAGGAGGGAAATTGGACGGTATTCTAATTGGGTATCATAAGGTCACCAAAGTGGGTAAAGTGGTCCTCAGTGCGGCCTGTAGAGGGAAGAGAAGGCCTCCGGGCTGGGCAGGTGAGACGCTGCTTTCCAGACAGCAGGCTGGCACCCCCTCTCTCGCTCGCTCGCCCTCTCCCCCACCCCCACCTTCAGCCTGCGCTTGGCCTGTTACTTGGGTGTGTCTTGTTCAATCCCTAGTCCCGGACACTGGGGGCCCGGACCCCACTGGACGCCCTGGCGCTAGCAGGAGGGCCTCCCGGTCTCATCAGTTCACTGCTGGCCTCCAGTCTCCTGGGCCACCCTGGCTCACAGACCCGGCTGCTCTGGTCAAGTGGCACCGTATTGGTCAGGTGGGGGCCAGGCTGGTGTTGTCCTGGGAACTGTCACCCGAGCCTGGTGCTGAGGCAGCAGTGAGCTATGACAGCCATCGACAAGGACAGGGTTGGAACCCACCACCAGATCCAGCTCTGCCAGCTCTGAAGGTGACACACCTGGACCCCGGAGCCAACCGCACACTCGCTCTTGTCACATGTGCCCAGAGTTGGCCCGTGGCTCCCGAGTTCTGAGTTTCAGTGAGCTTCCCCGTTGGCACCTGCATCTTTCCAGGGTGGGGAGCAGCTTTTCCTTCCCTGGTAAACAGAGTCCTTCAAAGCCACTCTCGTTGCACCTGCTCCTAAGGACCATCTGTGGCACTGCTCTTGTGTTCCTGCCGATGTCGAGTGGGACATGCCACCTCTTCAAAATCCAGCATAGGTCTGAGCAGGAGGAAGGGCCCTCCGCAGGTCCCAGGGGTGCGGCATCAGGTGTGTGGAAAGGACAAGCTACACCCGAGCAGCTCACCTGCTGGCCAGCCTCCCCCTCTGCTCGGTGGGGGCTCTGACAGGCAGCGCAGCAAGCTGGGTGGGTGGGGAGAACTGTTCTGTGTGTTTACGATGCTTCTAATAAAGCTTAACAAACTTTCACCAGCAGGTTAAGGAATGGAACGACAGTCACGTGTTCATTGGACACAGTTCTTGTCCAGTTTTATCTACTAGGCACTTCTTTCTAGTGGGAGAGATTGATGAGAATCAAACAAAAAAATCAGCAGGAAAACATGTCAGTAATAAGATGTGTGATGACACAGTGATGGTGTCAGCACCAAGGACTCCTTTAGAGAGAAGATGGGGAAGGTGTTGGTGAGGATTTGGGGTAAGGCTGAGGGATAAAAAGGAGCCAGCTTAGGAAGGTCTGGGGAGGAGACTTCAAGCTGAGGGAATGGCAGGTACAAAGGCCCTGGGGCAGGAATGAGCCTGGTAGATTTGAGTTCAGTGAGCAAGGAGGTAGGCCCAGGATAGGAAGGCTACCAGAGATCAGCCATGAGAGCTTTGTAGGGCTGGGGCTTCATCCAGGGTGCCACGGAGGCACAGAGGGCTTCAGCAAGAGCATGATGTGCCCTGGCTGCTTCGTGAGAGGGGGTCTCAGTGGAGGTGACCTCTGTGTAGGTGGCCTCAGTGCAGGTGAGGGTAAGTGAAAATGCTTTCAATCCAAGGAGACCCTGCCCCCTAGAAAGATAAGGAAACAACCTCCAACGATCACCTGAAGATTGAAAAGTGAGCATCATTCAACAAATTAATTAAGTCATCATCACTGTGTGGTTGCATTTCCCCAAGTGAAGATTTCCATTGGCTTTTGTCGTTGGAGGGGAAGAGGGAGGGAGGGAGGGAGAGAGAATGAGCGAGTGAGCGCACAGGAAGGCCCAGAGCTTCTGCCTTCACGGAGGCAGGGACTGGCAGGGTCCTGCGGGGGCCAGCACCCCGGGCAGAGGGAAAACTGCTTTTGAATCTGACTGTCCTGCTTTAGAATGTCCAGTGGGTCCCCACGCAAAGACCTGAAGAAGTGGTGGGAGGGGACAGGGATGTCCCCACTTTCAGGGTTGCCCTCCTGAGGAGTGGAGCCAGGTACAGGACAGTGGACACCATGCCCCTCTGACACCTGCCCCAGTGCCACCCACAGTTTTGGAAGAAAAACTAGTGAAATGATGGGTTGTGCCTCCTGGTTTTAAAAGCATCTTTCTGGAAACTGTTACAGTGTCTGGCTGCGCCAGTGGCTCCCTCCATGGAAACACAGGCCCTGATGCCACCGGCCCCGCTCGGCTACCCACACTGCTTCCAGGAGAGGGGCTGGGCAGGGGGGAGCACTGGGCGGGGGTTGGCAGCCCAAGTTGGAGTCTCCACTTCTCCATTTGTGAGCTAAACTCCACAAACGAGCCCCTGGCCTCTCCGAGTTTCCTTTTCCGGTGCCTCACCTGTAGAATCAAGACGGCCTGGTGCTAGGGTATTGCCAGGGCCCAAGGAGTGGGCCTTGAAGCCCATTTCCCGGCTCTGGCCCAGGGCAGCTCGCTATGCACACAAAACAGTTTCATGTCTTCTAGGCCAGTTTTTCGTTTTCTTTCTTGGCTAGATGAAAGGACAGAAGTGACTGTACTGGTGACCATTTCTATGGCTCTGGCTTCCTGTCCCAGCTTCACTCTGGCTTTGCATCAGTGGTCATTTGAAAGTCCTCCATGCCCACACCATTTAAAAAGTCGTCCCCAGACCAGCAGCCACCTCCCCAGGAGCTTGTCAAAGTCAGAAAAGCAGAGCCTTAGGCCCCACCTCAAGCCTGCGGAGTCAGATTCTGCACCTGGAGGACTGCAGGGGGCCTGGGGGAGGCCTGGGGGCGTGCCTGTTTGGAAGTGCTGCTGGAGCTGGTGTCTAGGGGAGAGCTGGGTCGTTTTGACTCTGGAAGCAGCCTGTTCAGGCAAAAGGATGTCAGCACAGGCAGATGTCCTGTGAACCTGCCCAGCAGGCCTCTGACAGTCACAACATCTCTTCATCTGTAAAAGGGCACCCCTATGTTAGGGGCTTGCTGACAGGATGAGATGAAATACTGTGGAAACTGATATATAAAAGGCACCAAATAATGTTATTTTTATCTTGTTTATACAGAAAAAGGACATGGTAATTCCTGTGGCTGTTCATCTATTTTCCCATGGATTCTACCTCCCGCCTTCCACACTTACTTGCTGACTGGTGACAGATGAGCCCTGGTATTTGGTGTCTGGATTAAATGATGGGGAATGACAGTGGCCTAGGAACTGGAAGACTGGTATTTTCTGAAACCTAATGGGAGAGTTTTGTAGTTTGGCTAAAAGGCATCACCCTAGAAAAGACGAGCCGAGTGATCACGGGGCATTTATGACATTGCAGAATAGCTCCCCAACCAGAGTGAAGCTTAGGGTGGACAGGCCACCAGGGCACTCCAGCTGGTATGCTGCAGTGTGACACGTCCAACAGCCACAAAGCTTTTATTATCTCCAAACATCACAACCAAAGCAAGAAACAAGTGGTTTTGCTTACACTGACACAAAGTCTGCAAGGACAGAAAGCCTGACACATTCCAGTTTTAAAAAAGCACAACTGTGCCCCAAGGACGTGGCATCATGCGAGGATCCGAGGCCCGGGGGTGGGGGGGCACAGGATGAAGTCACTCTGGGCGGGGAGGAGGCGGCAGTTGTCCCCGAGCAGCGATGTGCAGGGCCAGTCCATGAATCTCACCCTGGGCATGCTGGAATGAATAGCTTCATTTGACAAGGGTCAGAGGTCAAAAGAGGGTCACCCAACCTTATCACCATGTTGAGCAAAAGGAACAATGACCCGTAAAAAGTCCTTCTTGGTGGCTGCTGTTGAATTCATCACATAGAAGCACAGCTAGAAACAAAACCAAGAACAGACTAACGGACAACTCCCAGGAAAGCCACAGGGCAGGCAGACAGCTCCTCCAACTATCTAAACACCATGAAGCAATTTCTGGCGACATATGTACCCCCTCCCACAGTTCCCTTTCTTGTTTTACAGACAGACAAGGAATAATAATCATGATTTTTAAAGAGTCATACATTCCTTAAAATGGCAGGTGGCAAAATACAAGCTGTGTCCACAGCTTTTTCTCTTTCAGTAGAGTTTGGAGGCGACCTCTGATTTAATGCATGAACACCTGACAGTCACAGCACCGCAGCGGGAGCAGGGATAGCAGTGGGCTACCTCTCCATGCTATTTGGGGGTGCGGCTGCTGTGGGGTGAGGGCAAGGAGAAGGAAACAGCATGACCTTGTGTCTTTCACAGTTAATTGTTTTTAGACGATGATTTCACCTCACAGAGAGTAGTGGAGTAGGAACTAGGTCTCTAATAGAGTAAGGGAGAGCTCTGTGTGTGTGGCTGACAGCTGGAGGTTAAAGCTGTTAACAGTGAGAGATTCGAGCCCTCTTCTTGCTCAGGAGAAGCCCCCAGGCTGGTCGGCTTGGGCACAAAGACCTGGGTGTGAAGCAGGTGAGCAGGCAGGCATTAGGAGCCCTGGGCACACAGGAGTGAACGCAAGCTGCACCCAAAGCAGCAGAGATGGTGTGGGAAACCAGACTGTGACTTACCCACACAGGTCCTTCCAGAAATCCCGTTGGATGCCATTCCCTTTTAAAAGGTTGTGTGAACTTAAAGACAAGCGCAGGCTTGGCTGTTAGCACATTCTTACACCTTTCAAGGACTTTTTTTTTTCATTTCTAAGCATCTTGGTTGGTGGAAGGAGGTCCCAAAGTGGCTGTACTGGTGACCACTTCCACAGCCCTGGCCATCTACCTCAAGTTCATGCTATTGCAGCCACAGAGAATCTCCTTGAAGGTGTTGCGCAGCTCCAGGCTCCGGAAGGCATAAATGAGGGGGTCGATGATGGAGTTGCACATGATGAGGACCAGGTAGGTGTTGAAGTGGGCCGTGTAGCAGATGCAGTAAGGGTTGGTGGGGCAGGTGATGATGAGGACCAGGTGCAGGAAGAAGGGAGCCCAGCAGAAGATGAACACCCCTAGCAGGATGGTGATAGTGACGGCCCCCTTCATGCAGGAGTGCTGCTGTGGGGCCACCCCGTCAGCAGGTGGCAGTGCCGCAATGCGCTTGACATGCAGCCGGGCAAAGAGAAACATGTGCACGTAGAGGGTGCCCATGAGAAGCACCATGGCAAAGAACATGGTGATGAGGCTCACGATGACCATCTTGCTCTCAGAGTAGACGATGAACACCACGCCGCAGACGCCGCAGCAGACCCAGATGCTCACGATCAGAGTGAGCGCCTTCCTCACGGTCATGATGCTGTGGTAGCGGAGCGCATAGAAGATGGTGACGTACCTGTCGACGGCAATGGCCAAGAGGTTGCAGATGGAGGCCACCAGGGAGATGCAGATCATGGAGTCGAAGATGTTGTCCATGTGTTGGATAAACTGGTCCTCGAAGGTCAGGTAGTTGCTGTTGATGACGGCGATCATGATGGTCTCCAGGGCATTGGACACACTCACCAGCATGTCGGCCACGGCCAGGCTGCAGAGGAAGAAGTACATGGGGGAGTGCAGGTTGCTGTTCCTGACCACAGCCAGGATGACCAGGATGTTTTCCAGCAGGCTGATGATGCCCAGACTCAGGAAGACCTCAGGCTTGATGAAGACCTGCTCACAGAACCCCCTGTGGCTCTGGTTGCTGGAAGGGGCCACGAGGCGCTGGGAGCCATTGGGCAGCACCGGAGGAGCCCAGAGCAGGCAGCAGGAAGCGTTCATGGCAACAGACGGCTGATCCGAGCAGGGGCTCCTGCAGGCTCCGAGGAAGCAGCTGCTGCTCACGGGAAAGACAGCATCTCCCCCTAGATGTTTCTTTGGATACTTGTCCAGTCCAGACTCAGATTTTGTTCTCCCCAGAACAAAAGAAGAAAGAGAGGGACGGAGAGAGAAGTTAGTACGGGAACTTTCCTCTGTCTCTCCAGGAGCAGCAGCTTGGTGGCTCCTGATCAGCCAGGCTTCTTTCTCTTTCCCTCTGACCCCCTCTCTGTCTCCTCTCACATCCCTACCTGGGAACAGAAAACCTGCCACTGGTTGCTACAGTTACGGCTCTATTCATAGCAAGACAGGGGATGTGGCACCTGTCGATGGAAGTGAGGGGAGCCCTCTGGTTTTATGTGTCGCGGAGGGTGAACAACTCCTACTTAATCTTCAGTGCAGTGAAATGACCACTGAGCATCGGGCACCTGCCTGACTGACAGCAGGTCCGACTCCAGGGCTTTGCAGGGAGCTGAAGAAGCTGGCTGATGCCCTCTGCAGGTCAGGCTGCACGCCTGCACAGACCGGCCAAGCATCCATGTGCTCACTCATTCATTTGCTTATTGGTTTTATTACTTTTTGAAAATAAGTACCCCACCACATGTCAGGTTTCTATTGGGTGCAGGAATATAGTGGTGAGCAAGAGAGTTGCTGTCCCTGTTTTCCCTGGACTCTGAGTCGGGTGCCAGAGACATCAGGCAATTGTGGGCCTAACCTGGAGAAGTGCAGGTTTAGTTTAAGGCCACCACAATAAAGCAAGTAGTACAATAAAGTGGGTCAAAAAATTCTTTAAAATTTCCCAAAGCATTTAAAAAACATGTTTACAATATGCTGTATTCTGTTAAGTGTGCATTCTATTATAAAAAAGTACACATGCCTGATAATTGTTTGGGTTCTTGGCACTGGAAAAATGCTGCGCCCCTCCCCTGACTCAGGCAATGGCAAGGCCCTACTGAGGTGGATGGCGCAAGGCGTCCATCCTCTGGAGGAGCGCAGTATGTTTCTGGGAATGGGCTGATTTGTTTTTGTATTCCTTTAATAAGTATAGTTGTGATTTCTCATATGACCATTAAGTATGAAGGAAAAATCATGACTTTCCCAATTAATGCAACTACTTCTAAAGCATAGATCTGTTTGCTCTAAATGCAATGATTCAGCTGTGGAGTGTAAATTGTTAATGTCTAATGAAAAACTCCCTGTATTCCTGTCAAGGAAGTTTTTGAGAAATTAAATTAAAATCTAGAGAAGATAGATTAGTGCTTAGTACTGGGCAACTTGTTCTTGTTCCTGTGCACAATGGTTTGTGCTCTTACTTTTGTTTGATTAAAAGTAATAACAAGTCAACCACTTGCCGTAACCATGGCACCGGTTCCAGTCAGTAAGTCAAGAAAAGAATAGTCAAGGTATAGGCCAATAGTTTGGGACATTTGTAACTATTATTAAAAGTTAACTAAGCAGAAACAGCTCAAAGCAAAACTCAACTGAAAGTACAAATGCTTGCTTATGCATAAGTCAAAATACATTCTTCTATTCTAATTGTAACTATGTAATATTTTGTTTCTTTGAATAATGATTACTGTTTTGTAACCACAAAATACTGTAAGCCTGCCAAAATGAAAAGTATATATGATCAACTTCACAAGTAAAGATTGGGATCAACACCTTCACTTTGGTGTCTGTGTTGTTTCTCCACCCCCTCTTTCGCCGACTCCTCACCATCCGTTCGTCTCCTGAGACCCCCTGTTGGAGCTGGTCTCCGACAGAAAAAACATGTGGTTTTTGAATGAAATATGCTAATGATCATCTGAGCCTTCAGGGAGGTGAAGGGTTTTTGGTGGTGGAGGGTCATGCCTTGATGTTCATTGCTGCTGACTGGTAGGAGTGGTGGTTGCTGAAGGCTGGGGTGTCTCTGGAAATTTCTTAAAATGAGATAATAATGAAGTTTTCTGTTTTTTTTTTTTTTTTTTATTTTTTCTCCCTTTCATGAAAGATTTCTCTGCGTCATGCAATGCTGTTTGGTAGCATTTTACCAACAATAAAACTTCCTTTAAAATAGGAGTTGATTCTCTCAAACCCTGCTACTGCTTTAATAGCTAAGTTTATGTCTCCAGTATAGTTCAGTGTGGTGAACACTTGAGTCAGGGGAGCCTGGGGGGCTGGGAAGGCAAACAGAAGCGGCTCTAACCTGATGGGAAAGAAAAGTTCCTGGAGGAAGGAACATCTAGATATTGGCCTCCATGTAGAAGAGGTGATTTGCAGTGTGGGGTGGGTGGTGGTGGGGGGCTGGGTTGAAGTAGGTAGGAGAGGGTTCCAGGAAGAGGGTGTGTGTGCCTGAAACTGGGGGGACTAGCCCCGTGGCCATGAAAGCCATCTGGGGAGTGTGGAGACCTACGGAATCAGTTACCCAGGGTTAGGATCTGGACAAGTGTGTGCTCAGTTTTTGGCAGGTGAGCAGGGACACAGCCAGGGCTGAGATCTATTGAAAAGGAAGCTTGAGGTTTCTGACCTCTGAGAGTATTTTG
This sequence comes from Urocitellus parryii, assembly GCF_045843805.1. Classification (NCBI taxonomy): domain Eukaryota; kingdom Metazoa; phylum Chordata; class Mammalia; order Rodentia; family Sciuridae; genus Urocitellus; species Urocitellus parryii. Next base: position 22,992 of record NW_027553416.1, read on the forward strand.
CACTGGCCCGACTGTGGTCCTGGGAGACATGATTTCAGAAGTGAGGCCACAAAGGTTTTCTAGACAGCCAAGAGGGGCTGGGTCCTGCAGGACAGCAGCAGCCCTGTGTACCAAGACTCCAGGACTGCACCCTAGAGTTGGTGGGGCTGAGGGAGGGACCAGGCAGGGCGGGGATGAGATGGGTGTGCTTCTGAGGAAAGCTCCTGCTTGCAGGGTGCAGATGGGTTGGAGGGGGATGATCCTGGAGCCAGAGTCCAGGGTACAGGGGGCTGGACAGGGAGTGTGAGCTGGTGGAGGCAGCCCTGGAAGGAGGACCTCAGGATCAGATGGGTGGGGTGTGGGAATGTGGAGGAGGGAGCACCAGGGGATGGCCCTACTTCCTTCTTAAGTTGTGGGAAGGATGGGGGTGATTTTAGCTGGAAAACGTACAAGGCAGAATTTAGCAATTGCTTTACTAATGTTGTGCTGTTCTTGGAAGTACAATTTAACATTTGGTTCATGTTTGATTTGGTTCTGCAGACAGATCATGAAAATTCACAAAACACAAGTCCTTTTGCCCCTATACACATACTCACAGAACTAGATGATAGATGGATTGTTATCCTGCTATGCTCTACCATCTTATACAAACCTATAAAGTCTTATAGGACACCTATAAAACTATAAACTTTATAGATGTCCTAGATACAGGATGATGGGACATAATGGGCTAATCCATCTGAGATTTGTATGTGTGTGAAGTATAAGAAATATGCATGTGCAAGTAGAAAAAAACAGAATACTATATAACCCTGGGGTGGAGAGGTCTTAAGATGGGCAATTCAAAATTTATCATGGAAAAAATAATCGTGAACAAAGTGAAAAGACAAATAGGACAGAAACATTTCCATAGGCGAAGGTTATTTTCATTTATATACCGAGAATATTTTCATATTAATGAGGAAAAGATGAATTGCCTTTCAGAAAATCGGGCAAAGGGTATGAATAGTGATTCACTAAAAAAAAGAAATGCAGATGGATGATAAACACATGGAAAGATGTCAAACCAGGAAGCCACAGAAGTGCAACTGGAATGGAGACCTCAGCACCCTTTGTTCCAGTTGGATTGATAAGAATTCAAAAGATCTGCGACTCAGGAGAGAACGCTGGAAGAAAGACACTGTCCCCACATTCCCCGTGTCTGTACACAGATTCACTTGTTGGCAGTTTCTGCTGAAGCAAAAGTGCACACAGGTGTGGATCTCAGTCTGTGGGTTGAGGGGCTTGAGGAATACCACTTCCATTTATTTCCAGCTGCATGATGTAATTCCTGATGCTAAGTCGCACTCTCCCCAGGTTGTGGGAAAAGCAATCTTAATCCTTTGGCTCCTTCTCTTCACCTTCGGGGTCACGTCAGAGGTGCGTTTATACTGGTCTGTGGTTTCATCTCTGTTGGCCTGGTGTTTCAAGGGTACTAGACACACCTGCAGGTAGATGACACCGCAGGGACCACCCACCTCCTCCGAGGCCATCCCCTGCTCTCTGCTGGGCAGGGGCCAGCATGGGCTACCTTTCCCAGGTCCCATCCTCTGGCTCTGGGCATCCTTCAGAGACAGCAGAAGGACCTGGCACTTTCAACCTGCGTCCTCAGAGCTGTCAAGGCTGTTAACGAATGCTGACTTGGTCTCTAAATACAGCTCCCTACTTCCCGGGGGGAAGCTGCACAGATGCAGCATCACTTGTAACTGAACCATCTATAAATGAATTGGCTTCATTTTAGTAATTCCAAGACACGCAGTCTCTGTCACTGTTTACCATATGGTGTTGGCATACATGACGGTTCCCGTTTGAAACTGTTATAATAAACTGTAACAAGAAGTTGCTGTGGATTAGGAGAAAATCCACCCAGATGTTCTCTCTACCCGAAAAGCTCTTCTTCAATTTTGTGTCTGGCATCCTCCTCTTATCCTTCAACATCCAGCTTAAATGTCAATTCCGTTTTATAGCTTTCCTCAAATTTCACACACCACTTTGCCCTCCCTTCTGACTCTCCACTGGTAAGCTCACAGAGCTCAGGGCTCTTCTTTCACTCTTAAAAGCACAAGCAACAAGAGAAAAAATAAGAATTGGACACCACCATAATGAAAAATTTTGTGTCTTAAAAGATAAATAAAATAAGAACAGATAAGAAAATAAAAACAGTTAGCAGAATGGAAAAAAATAATAATTGCAAATCAGGTAATTTCATAAGGAAATTATTCTTGTAGGAAAAATTTACAATAAAAACCCAAATAGCCTAATTAAACATAGAAAATTATCCCGATCTGACCCCTACACATTGTTTGTGTATATTGAAATGTCCTGTGCCCCATAAATATATGCAATGATTATCTACCAATTAAAAATTAAAAATAGGCAGTGAAGGGTTGGAATAGACATTTTACCAAAGGAGATTTCAAAATATCCAACAAGCGGGTGAAAAATACACATGGCCATTAGACAAATACTAATGTACATACCAGTCACTGAATTGTTCACTTTAAATAGGAGAATTTTATGGCATACAGTATCAGTGTGATCTCAGTAAAGCTATTTTAAGAGATCACATGAAGAGTGCTGCACAGCTAGGACACCACTGATAAGGGATGACATTGGCCAGTGGTCATCTTGGAACACACGACTATTTTGTCATTCTTGGGAGTTTTTCCTGGGGAGCTGATGCCGCCTACCTCTCAATTCAGCACCTGCCTGCTGGACAGCTCCCAGGGAGCTCAGACTTCCACTCCCTCTGCCACTGTCTCCCTCAGGGCTTCTACATTCTGCCCCAGGCCTTGTGTGTGTGTGTGTGTGTGTGTGTGTGTGTGTGTATGTGTATGTGTGTGTGTATGTGTGTGTATGTATATGTGTATGTGTGTATGTATGTGTGTGTGTATGTATATGTGTATGTGTGTGTATGTGTGTGTGTATGTGTATGTGTGTGTATGTGTGTGTATGTATATGTGTGTATGTGTGTGTGTATGTATATGTGTGTGTGTGTATGTGTGTGTATGTGTGTGTATGTATATGTGTATGTGTGTGTGTATGTATATGTGTATGTGTGTGTGTGTGTGTGTGTGTGTGTGTGTGTGTGATTTCTTGCCTGAACAATTTCAGCCTAGAAGTGAGGGGAGTATGTGCCACCCTCAACTAACGAAAGCCAAAACTAACAGACACATTCTGCAGCCTCCTGTCCTTGGGTGGACTCTGGCAGGTGCTTCATATGCTTCCCCAGTGTCCCCTGGAATGGAACCCCACTGCCCACTGCCACAGCCTTGACGACCTGTCTTGTTGCTGGCTTTTCCTCCTCACCCATCTCAATCTCCCCTTTCCCTCACGCCTGCTTCCTGGGATCCCTTCCCCTGTAAATCACCTGTTGCCAGGTCCCTGCTGTACCTTCAACTTTGGGTGGAGGAGATCCAAACCACTGCCTATTGTGTGCCAGCTTCTTTGGTATGCTCTTTCCCATGCTGGTTTCTCTACCCCAAAAAGGCAGGACTGCAGGTTGTCCACCAATGCCTGCTCACCCCTTCTTCCTCACTCATGGGTCCTGTTTGTTGGGACAGCAGCAAACTTGGTTTACAGTGTCATGCAGACTCCTGTGCAAACAAGGCACGTGGCCCAGTACCAGCCAGAAGGTGTAAGCCATGTCTAAGAAGGACCTCCAGGGAGGCCGCAGAACCAACCCACTAGCAAATCCAACTGGCACAAAGTCTTCTGCCCTTGACAATTTCTTTTTTGCTGCCTGGAAAGATAAAACGAGGGCTAAAGACAAGGGCCAGATCTGATGACGGTGGACTCCCAATCCATGGGGCACTTGAATTCCTGACTGTGTAGAAAGGCAGTCCCTGCCTTGAATTGCTTGCTATGTGAGAGAGAGAGCGAGGAAAAAAACTATTTGTGTAAGCCTTCATAATGTGTGGCTTTCTATTCTTTGCAGCTAAATTCAGCCTCCTAGATAAGACTAGCTCTGATTTCTGTCAGGAGAATATCAGCTGCTTAATATGCTTTAAAAGAAGAATCCCTTTGCCATCTCTATTTCCAGATCATCTTAGTTCTGTAAAGCTCTGGTAGCCCCTGCTATTTAGGCAAAGGAGGAAGTGAGTATCTTGCTCTGTAATTTTCCCAGCTGTTAGACTGTACGTGGCTTGTGGGAGGAGCTGACCTCTTCATTTTTATAAATCATCACCTAGCATGAGGCTTAATTTCTTACAAGGGACAATAGACAGCCTCAAAATAATCTCATGGCACTGTCACTTTGGAAAATAGTTTGGCAGTTTCTTTAAAAAGACACGGTGGCTCATGCTGTAAGTTCCGGAGGCTGAGGCAGGAGGATGGCAAGTTCAAAGCTAGCCTCAGCAATTCAGCAAGGCACTAAGCAACTTAGTGAGATCAAAAAAAAAAAAAAAAAGGGTTTAACATAAGCCAGGCATGTTGGTGCATATCTGTAATCTCAGTGACTCAGGAGAACCCTAAGTTGAAGGCCAGTCTTAGCAACTTAGTGAGACTCTGTCTCAAAAAAAAAAAAAAAAAAGAAAAGAAAAGAAAAAAGAAAAAAGTGGAGTGTAGCTCACTCTTTCTTGGTTTTATCTTCTCTAACTCAGGGAAAAAAACTCCACAAATTTGTCATATGATCTAACAATTCCTCCCCTAAGTATCTAGTGAAATGGAGTACCTAGAAAAAAGAAAATGTTTCTGCAGAGACTTGAATGTGAATATCCATAGCAGCACTATTCATAGTTACCAAAAGTGCAAACAAGCCAAGGTTCCTCTAATAATGACAAGACCGTCAGCCTGTGGTGTATCCACACAATGGATCCCTATCAGCAGTAAAAAAGAATCAAGTACTGATGCAGGCTCATACAAAAGAACCTCAGAAGCATGTAAGGGAAAGAAACCAGACATGAAAGATGACCTACTGTATGCTAGTACTTCTATAAAGTATATACAGAAAAAAAACCAAATCTGTAGAGATGAGAGTAGATTCCTAGCAGCCAGGAATGGAAGGTGGCATGGGAAGGGGATGGACCATAAATGGTAAATGGGCACAAGGGGTCTTCGTGGGTGTGACAGTCAGGTTTTTGTCACTGTGACGAAACACTTGATAAAATCAACTTAAAGGAGGAAAGGGTTATTTTGACTCACAGTTTCAGAGGTTTTTTTAGTCCATGGTCAGCCGGCTCCTTTGCTTTGGGTCTGAGATGAGGTAAAGTATAATGGCAGAAGATCATGGCGGAGGAAGACTGCGCAGCTCATGGCAGGCAGGAAGGAGGGGCGGGGTGGTGGTGGAGGGGGGAGAGAGAGAGAGAGGGAGAGAGAGAGAGAGAGAGAGAGAGAGAGAGAGAGAGAGAGAGAGAGAGAGAGAGAGAGAGAATATGAGAGGAAAGGGCTGGGGAGAAGATAAACCCTAAATCCTCTGGGCTCACCCCAGGGGCTCACTTCTTCCAACTCGGTCCCACCTCTCCACTCCCTTCACCTCCCCTTACTGCCATCAAATGTGAGCCCACCAGTGGATGACTTTAGTGACGAGACCCCAGCCCTCATGGTCCAGTCACTCTCCACAAGTCCCAGGTCTGACTGTTGCTGCATCAGGGACCAAGCCTGAATATGTGAACCCTGGGGACATTCCTGGCCCAAACCATGACACCAGGGGCATGAACGTGTTCAAAAGCTGGAGAACGGTGCTGTTGCACAACTCAGAAAACACACTGAAGCTCACTCATTTGTACACCTAACATGGGTGAATGTTATGGTCTATAGACACACCCCAATAAACTTGTTAGAAAATGCCATGGCAATTGCCTTCCTGTGTCTTAAATGCATTGCAGTCCCGTGAAGAATCGCTAGTAAACGTGCTGAACAGTGTGATGGAGCCCTCCACAGTGCACACATCTATCAAAGCACCATAAACATATTCACTTTTTGCCTGTCGATTAAAAATAAAGAAATCATACGAGAAGAAAAGGGAGTTTCCAACCTGTGTCTTTAACAGTGTGGATGAGAGCAGCAACCTCTCTCAAGTTGCCTGGACGGAACACACACGTGTGGAAAACACGTCTGTGCAGCTCTCCCCGGCCCTTCCCTCATCCTCCAGAAGTCCCCACAGCCCTGGGGGGCTCCAGCGGCTCCTGCAGCCACAGCTGAGCCTCTCACCATCCTTCATTGCTTCCTTAACCAGGGCTGACGCTTTACTCTTGCAGTCACCAGCGTGGGCTTCATCCCCTTTCTCTGAGGCCTCTGTTGATTGCTCTCACCATCAGCCAAGAAAGAAGTTTCCCTTTCCCCTTATTTCTTTTTTCTGAACCAGGAGATAGAGATTTTAACTAAAATGTTTTTTTTTTTCCCCAATACTGCCTTATCTCTTGAAATTATCGGGAAAGGGGCGTCTCAGGGACATCTTGTATAAACTCTTCCCATCCTACGTAAACATCAATCAAATGAGCCATTTTTCAAAAGTTCAAGTTCCTTAATGGATTTTTCTCGGAACTCACTGAGTGGATTAGTTGTGCCCTTAAGATACTGCTATCCTGGGAAAAGATACAGCTGCCGACCTAGGATGGCGTCAATGGTGGAGAGATACCTTGTCCTCAAGAAGCAAGAGACAAGTGTGGTGAGCACTCTGGCCCACTTGCTCTCTTCAGACGGGCTTCTCCCCAGCAGCAGTTCCCCTCCTCTCCTGTCGCCATCTCTGTTCCTTTCCGCTCCCTGTGGTCCGGGAAGGCTTGGTGATACTCCTGGCCTGTGCTCCACACTTGGCCAGTGTCAGAGCTGCTCTGTTCAACAGGGTGGCCACTCACCACAGGCAGGGTGAAGGGCTGTCCAGGTGGTTTATTGGAGCTGAGAGAAAAGAGGGGAAGCCTGCCCGAAGCTGGCACAGAGCAGCATGGGGGGCCGAGGAATGAGAATTTATTTGCTAGACCAGCCAAGTCTGAGGCTTAAACTGGGTAACGTTCACTCACATGAGTCAATAAATCCCTCGACCTCACTTACAAACATTTTTGTTTCTGATGACATGTTGGTTGTACATATTCATGGGGGGGTTCGGCGTGATATTTCAACACGTGCACACAGGCTGCACTGATCAGATCCAACTTCCCTCTATCCACCTGCCCTTCAGCCTCTAGTAGTCACCATCTATGTTCAGGTCAACTTTGTTTAGCTCCCACATGTGAGAGGGAAATCACAGGGCGGTACTTGTCTTTTGTGTCTGGTTTATCTCAGCCTGAAATCTTGCAGTCCACCCATTTTGCTGCAAATGATACATTTGCATTTCATTCTTCTTTGTGGCTGAGGAATATTCCATTGTGACTATACACCACATTTTCATCCACTGATAGACACTTAGGGGATATCTTTGAGTGGTGCTGAAATAAACATGGGCGTGCAGGGATCTCTATGGGACGCTGATTTCAGTTCCTCTAGATACATACCAAGGCACAAAGGAGTGGAATAACTGGATCATATAGGGTTCTATTTTTAGTTTTTTGAGGACCAGCCACATTGTTTTTCAAAATGGCTGTACTAACGTGCATGTCTACCAGTTGAGTTTGTCTCTCTTTTCTCCCATAGCCTTGCCAGCATTTTTCACTTTTTTTTTTTAACAATAGTCATTCTGACTGCACTGACCTGATATCTCAGTGAGTTTTGATTTACATTTCCTGATGGTTAATGATACCTAATGGCTAATGATGGATCGTGATATGGTGATATGGTACTTTTTCTTATGTACTTATTGATCTTTTGTATTTCTTCTTTTGCTGAATATCTAGTTGGGTCATTTTAAAATGGAATCATTGGGTTTTAGGTTATGTTTTTCAAGTCCCTCATGGATCCTGGATTCCAATCCTCTGTCGTTTGAAGAGATGACAGATATTTTCTGCTGTGGCCTTTTCATTGCTGTTCAGAAGGTTTTTAGTTGATAAAATCCATTTGTCTATTTTTGCTTTCATTTCCTGTGCTTTGTACCCAAAAGTCATTTGTACCCAAAAGTCATTACCCATACCACTGTCTTGATAGCTTCCTGTTTTCTTCTAGTAGTTTCAGAATCTCAGGTCTTATCTGCAGGTCTGTGATGGTTTTGCACAGGGTGAATTGCGGGTCAAGTCTCAATCTTCTACCCATGGACGTCCAGTGCTCCCAGTCATGATGTATTTACTGACACAGATATTGGCCTTGACGTTGTCCCATGGTTTGCCGCTGCTTTTTACCTTCTATATTAGGGCACACAGGACCCAGATATGTGGGTGGAAAGAAGTAATGTTTGCCAGGCTACAAAAAAATCCTGTTTTGCCTGTATATTTTGGGACCTGATTGCCTTCTGAAAGTGACAGCCAGAAATATAAACATCTAGGTAGCCACCTTCCCAAGTGGAGCCAACAAAGGGACTGTGTGTGACAGTGCCTGGGGACGGGCATTCTGCTCTCCGAATGCACCTCTGGGTTTTGAGATATTGCTAAACAAGAACTGCTGGTGTTCAGAAAGCTCCCAGACAGGCGGCAGAACAGGAGAGGCAGGAGGCAGGGGCCGAGTGCTCTCCTGCTCCGCTTTTGTGTGCCTGTCTGTTCAGGTCACGCCTCTGAGGCAGGACCTTGGTGGGGAGCCCACCATTCCCAGTTCAGTTTCCAGATCAGGTATTTAGCTACAACAGGGCCACTCTGTATCCAGCAGGAACGAGCCCCTGGGTCTAGGCAGGGCTGGGCCAGGCTCGCAGGCGTGTTTCTATGAAGCTGTTGTGGACATTGAGTGAGGAAGATTAGACAGTTCCCAGTCCTGGGCTGGTGTGCAGTAGGCACTCAATAGATGCTGGCTTTCCTTTTCTTCACTCGGCGTTCTGCATGTTCTGTTGCAGGTAACAGAAAATGAGTGCACTGCGACACACCAGAGATCGTTTTTCCACGCCTGGTGATGTCTGGAGGTAGACGGTGGCTGTATTGGTTGGAAGCCGGGGTCCCTGTCTCTGTAACTCTGTTTCTCTCATGTGTGACACCAGGCAGTCAAAGGTGGCAGCAGCCCCAGCTGTGAAATCTGTGACAAAAAGAAAACAAAGTGTGAAGAGCGACACCTGTGGATGTGTCCCCTTTATGAAGGCAGAGACACCTCTCTTTTTAATTTACTAATTATCTTTTAATCCCCCATTATAATTGAGATCATGCCTCATTGACTAGAGAGGGCCACATGATCTTCCCTGAACAAGCACTAGTACGAGGATCACGTGATCCTGGGAAAGCAGGTAGAGGATCACGTGATTGGTCATCCTTAAAGCACTGGCCCCTCCCTCCAAGAAAGACGCCACAGACTGAGTTCTGCAGAAGCAGACGCTCAGATGGACCTGGGCCTGCAGGAGGGAGGTTTGCCAGGGATCGGCACCTAGAGAACCTGAGGAGAGAAAGCAACATCGGGCAGGAGAAGAAGCCGAACGGGGCGGCCTCAGCCAGGCTGGGCAGCTCTTGAGCACACCTGGTCCACCCTGGCAGGCCCTGGTGGGCTCACACAGCTGCCTTTACACCTGTGGCAGCTCCTGGGCTGGCAGGAAGCTGAGCTCTAGGGAAGCAGGAGACCTGCAGCTGAGGCACGGTGTCAGGTGGACAAGAAGCCTCCCCGTGAGCTGAGGTGCAGGTCCTTGCTCATCATAAAGAAGAGAAGGCCCACCTGGAGGTGGGGAAGGCTCACCTGGAGGTGGGGAAGGCTCACCTGTGTATGTGTTCCTACGTCCCTTCGTGGTCGATGGCCACTTGGCTACCTTGTCACGGTGAGGGGGGGTAGAGACGCAGAATCAACCCAGAGACTCCAGGAGCTGGTGAGAGAACTGGCTGGAGACCCACCTCAGGTCATTGTCCAGTAGCTCAGTTTATTTCTGGAATGCAAACAACTGTCATAGGGTTTGAGTGGGGCGTGCCCGTCAATCATACATAACCAAGATAATCTCCATAAGCCAATCATCTTCTGCCTAATGTAACCGCACTGTGAGGAAACTCTAAATATTGCTGTCATGGCGGAAAACAATCTGGAAGGGTCTTTGGCCCTTACTGAATCAGGGGTTTCATGCCCTGAAGTCCCTGACTCTCAGTTTCCTGGCCCCTGACTCTCGGTTTCCTGGCAACGCTAACCACAAGTGCTGGGGATGTGGTTTCACCCCATCCTGCAGGCCCTCCTGTCAGGCCTGAAGGAACGTGGGTATTTCAAGCACTTCTGAGCTGCTCCTAGCTGCTAGCTGCGACTGACTCCAACACACCTGGAGGTGGGGAAGGCTCACCGGGAGGTGGGGAAGGCACACTAATCTGGAGGTGGGGCTGGCGGTGTGGACAGGGCTGTTCCCACTGGTGCTCTGCAGGGTTGAGTTTACCAGAGTTGCAGAGGTTGTGGAAGAGCTGGTGACAGGTCCTGAACCTCTCAGAGTGCCCCATGGGGCTGCATACGTGCAGATGCCGGGGGTGGCACTTCCTGTGACTAAGCGCCAGTTAGGTCTCACAGGGCTGGGAACTCGTGTTTTTATGGAGAACAGTTAGAACAGGCGGAGGCAGAGTTACTCATTGTCCAAGGACGAGTTGACAGAGGACAGCTACTGGGAAGGAACAGAAAGAGCTCATCTGTGACTGTCGCAGGGCAGCTGGGAACGCCTGTGATGATCCCCATCAAACCGCGGAGCTTCTAATGCCTGCTCAAGACGCGGCGCCTGCTCAGCCACTGTGCTGTGAAATGGAGAGTTTAAGACCACATGATGCATTTTACTTTGGACTAGTTCTAAGCATATAGCCAAACGGCAGAACAGTACAGGGAACTCCACCTGCCCCTTCCTCCCTCCCCCCGTTAGCATTATGTCACCATGGCGCCCCTGTAGGACCAAGCACCCAATGCCAATACCTTGCTGGTCTCCCCAGACTTGATTTCCATCCTGCTGGTTTTCCGCTCATGTCCCCTTCTGCTCCAGGGTCAGTCTAAGATGCCACACTGCCGCCAGCTGACACGTGTCCTTGGTCTCCTGATGGGTGATGGTTGCAGTCTTCCGCGCCTCCCACAACCTGGGCCGTTTGGAGGAGTGAGGCAGGTGTTCTGTGGGAGGTCCCTCAACCTGGGGGTGTCTGTGCCTTTCTTCTCAGGGGAGTTATGGCTTTGGGAAGAATGCCACGGAGACAGGCAAGAGAGAGAGTACGCCTCAAACCCGGTTTTATTGGGGAGAAGCCAATCAAATGAGGCAAGAGTCACATGCACAGCCCAGACAGAGCTGCATCCTCAGTCCAGATGGCTTTGTGTGCTCAAGATGCTCACAGCTCACCCACAGCCCAGGGCTGGCCTGCCACGTCTCCACATTCCATTGCTCAAAGCTAGGGGGCGCTCAGCTCCTCTGTGGCAGCTCCCTGCAGTACAGCCCAGAGGAGAGCAGCAGCAGCTCCTCATCACGGAGACTTCTTCGGGGTTGTCCCTCCTCAGGCTGCAGCTTGTCAGCATCTTGCTGGAGCTGTTCATCCTTGAGCTCCAGGCCCCACCCTCCCCAGGAAGGTGGCTGGGCAGGGAGGTGAGGGGCCCCACAGTCTGCCGTGTGGTGTGGGTCTCAGCTTTGCTGGGCCTGGGTCTCTGCCGTGCAGACTGCACCCGGGTTGTAAACACGCGGGGCACACGGCAGGACCACTGGGTGTCGACTACATCAGCCCTGTCTTTCAAAGTCACGAGGGCCCTGGGCCATTCTTAGAGTCCTTCACCTCTGGGCACTACTGTCCAGTGCTCACCAAGTGGCAGGACCTTTCTCTTCCCCCCATTCCTCCCTCCCTCCCTCCCTCCCTCCCTCTTTCCTTGCTTCTTCCTCTCATATGATTAATGTTCTCTTTTCTGTCAAATTTAAACCTGTAGTCTGACTCGAGACCTGTGTCCAGTCGTAATTATAGCTCTCACTTGTCCTCTCCAATATAAAAATCAGCCAGTCACGGAGATCCTGAGCCCAAGCTCCCCTCTCAGAGCAAGGAGCTGTGCTGAGTTAGGGACAAAACAGACCGACCGGCTGCTGCCCAAGAGCACCTCCTCGCCAGACTGTTGGGTAGCAGATTTTGTCTTGCCCAGCTACTTCTGAGCGCGTCTGATTTCCTGTGGCATCCCAGTATTTCTAACACTCTCTTTCTTTTTACCTATAGAGTTGATATTTATGATTACATACAAGCAAATAGATATATTCATTTGTCAAAATGGCACACAACAGAAAATCAGCTGTATTTTTTCAACCAAGTGTCCACATATTTTAATGTTGTGTACTGAGTAAACATTTTTCCAACTTTTAGTGTTTCAAATAATCTTTAAATTTATGTTTACTCATGTGCTAAGATCCTAATATTTTCATATCTGTAAATCTTTTTGCTTTTTTTTTTTTTTATTGAGACGTACATACCAGGGAGTTTATGATTTTAAAGTGGACGATTCAGCAGTTTTGAGCACATTCACAGGGCTGTGCAGCCTCGGCCACCACCCAGTTCCAGGCCCTTTTATCAGCCCAGCCAGACACCCATGCCCATTAGCAGTCCCTCCCCACTTCTTACTCCCTGCAGCCCCGGCCACCATTAATCTGTTTTCTGTGTAGAAATGCACTGTGAATTCAGTGAAGAGGCTTTTTCCTGGTGCTGAGATGGCTGTGCAAGCTACGCTCATCTGGGCTGTGTTTGACTTTGAATCACAAAACCCTCCATTTTCTCACTTTATCATTTTTTAAATTAAAAAAAAAACTTTAAATTAAACTAAAAAAAACCCAAAATCTCCAACAAACGTAAATAGCTCTCCTTAAAATTCAGTGTGTCCTTTTTAAGGACATTTAAGACAAGAAAATCAGAACCCTCTTCCTCTCAACCTCTCGAATTTCAGATGTTGGGAACAGAGCGAGCTGCTTCCTTCTGGGAGCTTTTCCGTGGGAGGGATGGTTCCACTGGGCTCAGAGAAGACGCCCCGAGGAAACCTTCTAAAGCAACCCACCCTCTGCCCTGGTCTCTTGCCCCTCATTCTCCCTCGAGGCAAGTCACAGAAACCAGAAGTTCATCCTCCCACATCTGTTTAGGAACTGGCCATAATGAACGTCTCTGCCCTACCTGGTCTGATCATAGATAATAAGACCCTCATTCTAGAAAAGGTCCTGCCCCACCCCCAGAAGGAAGCTCGGCTGCACAGAGAGGCCATGAAGTCTCTGGACAGGCCTTGCTGGGCCCCTGGGTCCATTAGCCTCGGATTGTGTTCTTTCCCCAATCCAACCAAAGCCGATAATCCCCTCCCCCTGGCTTTCGGGCCTTCACTGTGAAGGCTGACATGATATATTGTAGCCGTGCCCCCTCCCCCACCAAAGAGTCTTAATTAAACTTCTCTAGAGCCCCTCACCATAATTGTTCTTATTAACAGGAGGTCAGCAAAACTTTCTGCAAAAAAAACTGAACGTGAGACAGGACTTCCCATTTCTTGTGAGGTCTAAGTTATTCTATCTTGCAAAAACTAAGTTGGGCTACAGACTTGATGATGTCATTTCTGCTTTTGTTGTAAAACCTCTTACTAACCTAAAAATGGGACAAAAGCACTTTCTGTGACCTCAAGAAAAAAAAAATACTTTTATGTCGACTCCTACAAAAATGTAAACCTCCAAGCCCCACCCCCTCCTTGGGTATAAAGTTCCAAGAATTCCAGACTGAGGTCCAGAGAATCTTTTAGGAGGTAGCCCTCTGGATCCTGCAGCCCATAAACCTGCTTTCTGTAAATTCCTCAGTGTCCAGCCTCTTCTGTCCTACATCAATACCAAACCATGGCCCCGCCTATTGCTCATGGAGCTTTGCCTGCTAATCTGTCTGTGGCCAGTTTATTTCAGCTCACTCAGTTATTGGAGCTTCAGAGAAAAAGTTTGCCCTTCCTCTAGTGCTCTTTCGGTGTATTTTTGAAAAGAACATTTTTCTTTTGCACTTGGCTGGAATCTCTTTGGAAACTCGGGGTAAAATCAATTTGCTTCTCCAAGTCCATTTTTCTTGTGGTTGATTAAAAAATTGCAGCAACTGTGCCAAGTAATGACAAAAGGCAGGATTTTCGTGTATGAAGAAGACAAAATGATCCACGGGTGCTCCAAATTCTAGAAGGCCAGCAAGTCTGGTTGAAAAATCAGACATGATGAACATTAATGCTTCTAGGGTATTGGATAATCTGTACTGTATGTATTTCCTGCTTTAAAAAACAAACTTGGAACTTTAGAGTTGTGTTTCTTTTCTCATTCACAAAATTGGGTGTCACTAACCTTCCTTAACTCCCTGTGTCTCTTTTGCCTGGTGGACATTTGAGTGCTCTGTTTTGAGTGCGTGTTTCTAGGCCATGTCTTTGGTGCTGTAGGAGGAGTAGGGTCTACACTTTGGGTTGGTGCTGTAGGAGGAGTAGGGTCTGACTTTCCCCCGGTGCTGAGACGGTGTGGAGCAGTTTCTCTGCATCACTGTGATCCCATCACCCAGGGGCTTGGTTTAGCAGGTGCTGCAGTTTGGGCCTTAAGTGTCCCCCAAGGTCTGTGGGGTGAGTGCGTGGTCCTCAGCATGGTGCTACTGGGAGCCAGTGGAAAATTTAAAGGGTGGCCTTAGTGAGGGACTCTTAGGTGGGGGAGTGTGTCCTTAACAAGGACTGCAGGACCGAGCCCCTCCCTCTTATTCCCTGGCCATGAGATGAGTGGTTTTCTCTGCCAAGTGCTCCTGTTGTGGCCTGTTGCTTTGCCACAGGCCTAAAAGCAATGTGGCCAGTCAATCATGAACTGAAACTTCTGAAAGTGTGAGCCAAAAATTAACCTTTTTTTTCTTTATAAGTTGATTATTTCAGGTATTTGTTACAGTAACAGCAATCTAACAAACATAGCAAGTTTAAGTGATGTTGATGTTCTTGGCCACAGACTACACTTGAATAGTGAGGAAAGAGATGTAGCCTTTTAAAAACCTGTTTCTGAAGCAAATGACTTGAGGAGCAAGCCAGGGTGGAATTTGCTGTGGTGATAGTAGGGAAAGTCCATGCTGCACTCAGAAATTGTGCTGGTGCTCATTCTCAGCGGACTTGTTTTGGGTGGTGCTCCTTCTCAGTGGCACTGGTTCTCCCTGGTACTCATTCTCAGCGGTACTTGTACTTGGTGCTACTCATTCTTGGTGGTACTGATTCTTGGTAGTCCTCAGTCTCAGTACTTCCAATGTATGAAGAGTGATAGTGGCCAAAGGGACCACACTGGGCTTTCTGTAAGGGTAATCTTAGCGTTTTTCTTATTGTAAGACAACCAGACTCAATGCTCTGATTCCATAGAGTCTGTGAGCTGCTTCCTAACCTTAGTGAATTCCTTTCTGCTTTAATTAATCAGAATGGGTTTTGTTACTTATGACCAAGAATGTGACCCGTTCTTGAATCCCACTTTGGGTTACTAGGTATGGAATCTCCTCCCTGAGGAGCTAGGTGGTAAAGAGTCCCAAGGCTTCTTCAGCTTGGGAAAAGGGCTGGATTGGTTAGCAAGGCCTGCGATCCTGCGGGACCGGGGAATGGGAGCTCACAAGACTCTACCCCACTGTTTCATGGTCTGTATTAGTTTCCTACTGATGCTGTGACAAATTACCTCAAACTCGGTGACTTTAAACAATACAAACCAAGTATTTCACAGTTCTGGAGGCCAGAGTCCAAAACGGACCAGCAGGGCTCACTCTGCCGTTTTCTGGTGCTTTCCAGCGTCTGGAGGCTGCCTGCGTTTCCAGGCCATGGAGCCTCCCTTCAGTTTCAAAGGCAGTAGTGCTGCGACTAACCCCTCCCTCTGACTCTGACCTGGGTTTCTGACATTCCGTCTCCTTTTTAAATTAGGGCCCTTGTGATTCCATTGACCCCACCAGGATAATCGAGAACACTTTCTACCTGTCAAGGTCAATTATGAATGCCATGTGTGGGATCTCTTGCTGCACAGGACAACATGTCCATAGGTTCTGGGGACCAGGACATGGACATCTGTGAGAGGCAGGATTCTGACTACCACGTGTCTGTTAAGGAGCATCGTGACCGACTTGTCTTAATCTCCATTAACATGCTCATTTATAACGATGATACCTCAGAGACCAGAGGCACGAACATTTTGTATTGAGGATTTCCTCAGACATTCCTCAGAATACAAATTACTATCCAGCGATTTCTTGT
>NW_027553417.1:0-39123 GCF_045843805.1 Urocitellus parryii
ACCTGGAACTACATTATTGTGCCAAGTTTCAAAGAGCTAGCACAAACCGTGTTTGATTTAGAGTTCCAACTACATGTATCCATATAGGAGAAAACAGAGTGAAACCTAAACATGAAAACGGTTACTGCAAAGGAACGGTTTAACCTAGAAGAACGAAACTTGGTGAGGCAAGTGAGATTGGTGTACTGATCATTACCTGCCAGTATCATCAAGATTGGGTGAAAAAATATTTGCTGAGATTTCAGGAAACTCGTAGTTTTTTGGAAGCTTGGCAACCCCATTCAATGAAAGTGATTCTCGTCAGTCTCTGCTTGGGGCTAATTCAGTAGGACACAAACCATAGCGATAGAACCTGGAACTACATTATTGTGCCAAGTTTCAAAGAGCTAGCACAAACCGTGTTTGATTTAGAGTTCCAACTACATGTATCCATATAGGAGAAAACAGAGTGAAACCTAAAAATGAAAACGGTTATTGCAAAGGAACGGTTTAACCTAGAAGAACGAAATTTGGTGAGCCAAGTGGGATTGGTGCACTGATCATTACCTGCCAGTATCATCAAGATTGGGTGAAAAAATGTTTGCTGAGATTTCAGGAAATTCGTAGTTTTTTGGAAGCTTGGCAACCCCTTTCAATGAAAGTGATTCTCGGCAGTCTCTGCTTGGGGCTACTTCAATAGGACACAAACCATAGCGATAGAACTTGGAACTACATTCTTGTGCCAAGTTTCAAAGAGCTAGCACAAACCGTGTTTGATTTAGAGTTCCAACTACATGTATCCATATAGGAGAAAACAGAGTGAAACCTAAACCTGAAAACGGTTACTGCAAATGAACGCTTTAACCTAGAAGAAAGAAATTTGGTGAGCCAAGTGGGACTGGTTTCCGGATCATTACCTGCAAGTATCATCAAGATTGGGTGAAAAAATGTTTGCTGAGATTTCAGGAAACTCGTAGTTTTTTGGAAGCTTGGCAACCCCTTTCAATGAAAGTGATTCTCGTCAGTCTCTCCTTGGGGCTACTTCAATAGGACACAAACCATAGCGATAGAACTTGGAACTACATTCTTGTGCCAAGTTTCAAAGAGCTAGCACAAACCGTGTTTGATTTAGAGTTCCAACTACATGTATCCATATAGGAGAAAACAGAGTGAAACCTAAACCTGAAAACGGTTACTGCAAATGAACGGTTTAACCTAGAAGAAAGAAATTTGGTGAGCCAAGTGGGACTGGTGTACGGATCATTACCTGCAAGTGTCATCAAGATTGGGTGAAAAAATGTTTGCTGAGATTTCAGGAAACTCGTAGTTTTTTGGAAGCTTGGCAACCCCTTTCAATGAAAGTGATTCTCGGCAGTCTCTGCTTGGGGCTACTTCAATAGGACACAAACCATAGCGATAGAACTTGGAACTACATTCTTGTGCCAAGTTTCAAAGAGCTAGCACAAACCGTGTTTGATTTAGAGTTCCAACTACATGTATCCATATAGGAGAAAACAGAGTGAAACCTAAACATGAAAACGGTTACTGCAAATGAACTGTTTAACCTAGAAGAAGGAAATTTGGTGAGCCAAGTGGGATTGGTGTACTGATCATTACCTGCCAGTATCATCAAGATTGGGTGAAAAAATGTTTGCTGAGATTTCAGGAAACTCGTAGTTTTTTGGAAGCTTGGCAACCCCATTCAATGAAAGTGTTTCTCGTCAGTCTCTGCTTGCGGCTACTTCAGTAGCACACAAACCATAGCGATAGAACCTGGAACTACATTATTGTGCCAAGTTTCAAAGAGCTAGCACAAACCGTGTTTGATTTAGAGTTCCAACTACATGTATCCATATAGGAGAAAACAGAGTGAAACCTAAAAATGAAAACGGTTACTGCAAAGGAACGGTTTAACCTAGAAGAACGAAATTTGGTGAGCCAAGTGGGATTGGTGTACTGATCATTACCTGCCAGTATCATCAAGATTGGGTGAAAAAATGTTTGCTGAGATTTCAGGAAACTCGTAGTTTTTTGGAAGCTTGGCAACCCCATTCAGTGAAAGTGATTCTCGTCAGTCTCTGCTTGGGGCTACTTCAGTAGGACACAAACCATAGCGATAGAACTTGGAACTACATTCTTGTGCCAAGTTTCAAAGAGCTAGCACAAACCGTGTTTGATTTAGAGTTCCAACTACATGTATCCATATAGGAGAAAACAGAGTGAAACCTAAACATGAAAACGGTTACTGCAAAGGAACGTTTTAACCTAGAAGAACGAAATTTGGTGAGGCAAGTGGGATTGGTGTACTGATCATTACCTGCCAGTATCATCAAGATTGGGTGAAAAAATGTTTGCTGAGATTTCAGGAAACTCGTAGTTTTTTGGAAGCTTGGCAACCCATTCAATGAAAGTGATTCTCGTCAGTCTCTTCTTGGGGCTAATTCAGGAGGACACAAACCATAGCGATAGAACCTGGAACTACATTATTGTGCCAAGTTTCAAAGAGCTAGCACAAACCGTGTTTGATTTAGAGTTCCAACTACATGTATCCATATAGGAGAAAACAGAGTGAAACCTAAAAATGAAAACGGTTATTGCAGAGGAACGGTTTAACCTAGAAGAACGAAATATGGTGAGCCAAGTGGGATTGGTGTACGGATCATTACCTCCAAGTATCATCAAGATTGGGTGAAAAAATGTTTGCTGAGATTTCAGGAAACTCGTAGTTGTTTGGAAGCTTGGCAACCCCTTTCAATGAAAGTGATTCTCGGCAATCTCTGCTTGGGGCTACTTCAATAGGACACAAACCATAGCGATAGAACTTGGAACTACATTCTTGTGCCAAGTTTCAAAGAGCTAGCACAAACCGTGTTTGATTTAGAGTTCCAACTACATGTATCCATATAGGAGAAAACAGAGTGAAACCTAAAAATGAAAACGGTTACTACAAAGGAACGGTTTAACCAAGATGAACGAAATTTGGTGAGGCAAGTGGGATTGGTGCACTGATCATTACCTGCCAGTATTATCAAGATTGGGTGAAAAAATGTTTGCTGAGATTTCAGGAAACTCGTAGTTTTTTGGAAGCTTGGCAACCCCTTTCAATGAAAGTGATTCTCGTCAGTCTCTGCTTGGGGCTACTTCAATAGGACACAAACCATAGCGATAGAACTCGGAACTACATTCTTGTGCCAAGTTTCAAAGAGCTAGCACAAACCGTGTTTGATTTAGAGTTCCAACTACATGTATCCATATAGGAGAAAACAGAGTGAAACCTAAACATGAAAACGGTTACTGCAAATGAACGGTTTAACCTAGAAGAAAGAAATTTGGTGAGCCAAGTGGGACTGGTGTCCGGATCATTACCTGCAAGTATCATCAAGATTGGGTGAAAAAATGTTTGCTGAGATTTCAGGAAACTCGTAGTTTTTTGGAAGCTTGGCAACCCCTTTCAATGAAAGTGATTCTCGGCAGTCTCTGCTTGGGGCTACTTCAATAGGACACAAACCATAGCGATAGAACATGGAACTACATTCTTGTGCCATGTTTCAAAGAGCTAGCACAAACCGTGTTTGATTTAGAGTTCCAACTACATGTATCCATATAGGAGAAAACAGAGTGAAACCTAAAAATGAAAACGGTTACTGCAAAGGAACGGTTTAACCTAGAAGAACGAAATTTGGTGAGCAAGTGGGATTGGTGTACTGATCATTACCTGCCAGTATCATCAAGATTGGGTGAAAAAATGTTTGCTGAGATTTCAGGAAACTCGTAGTTTTTTGGAAGCTTGGCAACCCCTTTCAATGAAAGTGATTCTGCTCAGTTCTGCTTGGGGCTACTTCAGTAGCACACAAACCATAGCGATAGAACCTGGAACTACATTATTGTGCCAAGTTTCAAAGAGCTAGCACAAACCGTGTTTGATTTAGAGTTCCAACTACATGTATCCATATAGGAGAAAACAGAGTGAAACCTAAAAATGAAAACGGTTACTGCAAAGGAACGGTTTAACCTAGAAGAACGAAATTTGGTGAGCCAAGTGCGATTGGTGTACTGATCATTACCTGCCAGTATCATCAAGATTGGGTGAAAAAATGTTTGCTGAGATTTCAGGAAACTCGTAGTTTTTTGGAAACTTGGCAACCCCATTCAATGAAAGTGATTCTCGTCAGTCTCTGCTTGGGGCTACTTCAGTAGCACACAAACCATAGCGATAGAACCTGGAACTACATTATTGTGCCAAGTTTCAAAGAGCTAGCACAAACCGTGTTTGATTTAGAGTTCCAACTACATGTATCCATATAGGAGAAAACAGATTGAAACCTAAACATGAAAACGGTTACTGCAAAGGAACGGTTTAACCTAGAAGAACGAAACTTGGTGAGCAAGTGGGATTGGTGTACTGATCATTACCTGCCAGTATCATCAAGATTGGGTGAAAAAATGTTTGCTGAGATTACAGGAAACTCGTAGTTTTTTGGAAGCTTGGCAACCCATTTAATGAAAGTGATTCTCGTCAGTCTCTGCTTGGGGCTAATTCAGTAGGACACAAACCATAGCGATAGAACCTGGAACTACATTATTGTGCCAAGTTTCAAAGAGCTAGCACAAACCGTGTTTGATTTAGAGTTCCAACTACATGTATCCATATAGGAGAAAACAGAGTGAAACCTAAAAATGAAAACGGTTATTGCAAAGGAACGGTTTAACCTAGAAGAACGAAATTTGGTGAGCCAAGTGGGATTGGTGCACTGATCATTACCTGCCAGTATCATCAAGATTGGGTGAAAAAATGTTTGCTGAGATTTCAGGAAATTCGTAGTTTTTTGGAAGCTTGGCAACCCCTTTCAATGAAAGTGATTCTCGGCAGTCTCTGCTTGGGGCTACTTCAATAGGACACAAACCATAGCGATAGAACTTGGAACTACATTCTTGTGCCAAGTTTCAAAGAGCTAGCACAAACCGTGTTTGATTTAGAGTTCCAACTACATGTATCCATATAGGAGAAAACAGAGTGAAACCTAAACCTGAAAACGGTTACTGCAAATGAACGCTTTAACCTAGAAGAAAGAAATTTGGTGAGCCAAGTGGGACTGGTTTCCGGATCATTACCTGCAAGTATCATCAAGATTGGGTGAAAAAATGTTTGCTGAGATTTCAGGAAACTCGTAGTTTTTTGGAAGCTTGGCAACCCCTTTCAATGAAAGTGATTCTCGTCAGTCTCTCCTTGGGGCTACTTCAATAGGACACAAACCATAGCGATAGAACTTGGAACTACATTCTTGTGCGAAGTTTCAAAGAGCTAGCACAAACCGTGTTTGATTTAGAGTTCCAAATACATGTATCCATATAGGAGAAAACAGAGTGAAACCTAAACCTGAAAACGGTTACTGCAAATGAACGGTTTAACCTAGAAGAAAGAAATTTGGTGAGCCAAGTGGGACTGGTGTACGGATCATTACCTGCAAGTGTCATCAAGATTGGGTGAAAAATGTTTGCTGAGATTTCAGGAAACTCGTAGTTTTTTGGAAGCTTGGCAACCCCTTTCAATGAAAGTGATTCTCGGCAGTCTCTGCTTGGGGCTACTTCAATAGGACACAAACCATAGCGATAGAACTTGGAACTACATTCTTGTGCCAAGTTTCAAAGAGCTAGCACAAACCGTGTTTGATTTAGAGTTCCAACTACATGTATCCATATAGGAGAAAACAGAGTGAAACCTAAACATGAAAACGGTTACTGCAAAGGAACTGTTTAACCTAGAAGAAGGAAATTTGGTGAGCCAAGTGGGATTGGTGTACTGATCATTACCTGCCAGTATCATCAAGATTGGGTGAAAAAATGTTTGCTGAGATTTCAGGAAACTCGTAGTTTTTTGGAAGCTTGGCAACCCTATTCAGTGAAAGTGATTCTCGTCAGTCTCTGCTTGGGGCTACTTCAGTAGGACACAAACCATAGCGATAGAACCTGGAACTACATTATTGTGCCAAGTTTCAAAGAGCTAGCACAAACCGTGTTTGATTTAGAGTTCCAACTACATGTATCCATATAGGAGAAAACAGAGTGAAACCTAAAAATGAAAACAGTTACTACAAAGGAACGGTTTAACCAAGATGAACGAAATTTGGTGAGGCAAGTGGGATTGGTGCACTGATCATTACCTGCCAGTATTATCAAGATTGGGTGAAAAAATGTTTGCTGAGATTTCAGGAAACTCGTAGTTTTTTGGAAGCTTGGCAACCCCTTTCAATGAAAGTGATTCTCGTCAGTCTCTGCTTGGGGCTACTTCAATAGGACACAAACCATAGCGATAGAACTTGGAACTACATTCTTGTGCCAAGTTTCAAAGAGCTAGCACAAACCGTGTTTGATTTAGAGTTCCAACTACATGTATCCATATAGGAGAAAACAGAGTGAAACCTAAACATGAAAACGGTTACTGCAAAGGGACGTTTTAACCTAGAAGAACGACATTTGGTGAGGCAAGTGGGATTGGTGTACTGATCATTACCTGCCAGTATCATCAAGATTGGGTGAAAAAATGTTTGCTGAGATTTCAGGAAACTCGTAGTTTTTTGGAAGCTTGGCAACCCATTCAATGAAAGTGATTCTCGTCAGTCTCTGCTTGGGGCTAATTCAGTAGGACACAAACCATAGCGATAGAACCTGGAACTACATTATTGTGCCAAGTTTCAAAGAGCTAGCACAAACCGTGTTTGATTTAGAGTTCCAACTACATGTATCCATATAGGAGAAAACAGAGTGAAACCTAAACATGAAAACGGTTACTGCAAATGAACGGTTTAACCTAGAAGAAAGAAATTTGGTGAGCCAAGTGGGACTGGTGTACGGATCATTACTTGCAAGTATCATCAAGATTGGGTGAAAAAATGTTTGCTGAGATTTCAGGAAACTCGTAGATTTTTGGAAGCTTGGCACCCCATTCAATGAAAGTGATTCTCGTCAGTCTCTGCTTGGGGCTACTTCAGTAGGACACAAACCATAGCGATAGAACCTGGAACTACATTATTGTGCCAATTTTCAAAGAGCTAGCACAAACCGTGTTTGATTTAGATTCCAACTACATGTATCCATATAGGAGAAAACAGAGTGAAACCTAAAAATGAAAACGGTTACTGCAAAGGAACGGTTTAACCAAGAAGAACGAAATTTGGTGAGCCAAGTGGGATTGGTGTACTGATCATTACCTGCCAGTATCATCAAGATTGGGTGAAAAAATGTTTGCTGAGATTTCAGGAAACTCGTAGTTTTTTGGAAGCTTGGCAACCCCATTCAATGAAAGTGATTCTCGTCAGTCTCTGCTTGGGGCTACTTCAGTAGGACACAAACCATAGCGATAGAACCTGGAACTACATTATTGTGCCAAGTTTCAAAGAGCTAGCACAAATCGTGTTTGATTTAGAGTTCCAACTACATGTATCCATATAGGAGAAAACAGAGTGAAACCTAAACATGAAAACGGTTACTGCAAATGAACGTTTTAATCTAGAAGAAAGAAATTTGGTGAGCCAAGTGGGACTGGTGTACGGATCATTACCTGCAAGTATCATCAAGATTGGGTGAAAAAATGTTTGCTGAGATTTCAGGAAACTCGTAGTTTTTTGGAAGCTTGGCAACCCCTTTCAATGAAACTGATTCTCGTCAGTCTCTTCGTGGGGCTACTTCAATAGGACATAAACGATAGTGATAGAACTTGGAACTACATTATTGTGCCAGGTTTGAAAGAGGTAGCACAAACCGTGTTTGATTTAGAGTTCCAACTACATGTATCCATATAGGAGAAAACAGAGTGAAACCTAAAAATGAAAACGGTTACTACAAAGGAACGGTTTAACCTAGAAGAACGAAATTTGGTGAGGCAAGTGGGATTGGTGTACTGATCATTACCTGCCAGTATCATCAAGATTGGGTGAAAAAAGGTTTGCTGAGATTTCAGGAAACTCGTAGTTTTTTGGAAGCTTGGCAACCCATTCAATGAAAGTGATTCTCGGCAGTCTCTGCTTGGGGCTAATTCAGTAGGACACAAACCATAGCGATAGAACCTGGAACTACATTATTGTGCCAAGTTTCAAAGAGCTAGCACAAACCGTGTTTGATTTAGAGTTCCAACTACATGTATCCATATAGGAGAAAACAGCGTGAAACCTAAAAATGAAAACGGTTACTGCAAAGGAACGGTTTAACCTAGAAGAACGAAATTTGGTGAGCCAAGTGGGATTGGTGTACGGATCATTACCTGCAAGTATCATCAAGATTGGGTGAAAAAATGTTTGCTGAGATTTCAGGAAACTCGTAGTTTTTTGGAAGCTTGGCAACCCCTTTCAATGAAAGTGATTCTCGGCAGTCTCTGCTTGGGGCTACTTCAATAGGACACAAACCATAGCGATAGAACTTGGAACTACATTCTTGTGCCAAGTTTCAAAGAGCTAGCACAAACCGTGTTAGATTTAGAGTTCCAACTACATGTATCCATATAGGAGAAAACAGAGTGAAACCTAAAAATGAAAACGGTTACTACAAAGGAACGGTTTAACCAAGATGAACGAAATTTGGTGAGGCAAGTGGGATTGGTGCACTGATCATTACCTGCCAGTATTATCACGATTGGGTGAAAAAATGTTTGCTGAGATTTCAGGAAACTCGTAGTTTTTTGGAAGCTTGGCAACCCCTTCAATGAAAGTGATTCTCGTCAGTCTCTGCTTGGGCCTACTTCAATAGGACACAAACCATAGCGATAGAACTTGGAACTACATTCTTGTGCCAAGTTTCAAAGAGCTAGCACAAACCGTGTTTGATTTAGAGTTCCAACTACATGTATCCATATAGGAGAAAACAGAGTGAAACCTAAACATGAAAACGGTTACTGCAAAGGAACGGATTAACCTAGAAGAACGAAATTTGGTGAGGCAAGTGGGATTGGTGTACTGATCATTACCTGCCAGTATCATCAAGATTGGGTGAAAAAATGTTTGCTGAGATTTCAGGAAACTCGTAGTTTTTTGGAAGCTTGGCAACCCGTTTCAATGAAAGTGATTCTCGTCAGTCTCTGCTTGGGGCTACTTCAATAGGACACAAACCATAGCGATAGAACTTGGAACTACATTCTTGTGTCAAGTTTCAAAGAGCTAGCACAAACCGTGTTTGATTTAGAGTTCCAACTACATGTATCCATATAAGAGAAAACAGAGAGAAACCTAAACATGAAAACGGTTACTGCAAAGGAACGGTTTTACCTAGAAGAAGGAAATTTGGTGAGCCAAGTGGGATTGGTGTACTGATCATTACCTGCCAGTATCATCAAGATTGGGTGAAAAAATGTTTGCTGAGATTTCAGGAAACTCGTAGTTTTTTGGAAGCTTGGCAACCCCATTCAATGAAAGTGTTTCTCGTCAGTCTCTGCTTGGGGCTACTTCAATAGCACACAAACCATAGCGATAGATCCTGGAACTACATTACTGTGCCAAGTTTCAAAGAGCTAGCACAAACCGTGTTTGATTTAGAGTTCCAACTACATGTATCCATATAGGAGAAAACAGAGTGAAACCTAAACATGAAAACGGTTACTGCAAAGGAACGGTTTAACCTAGAAGAACGAAATTTGGTGAGCCAAGTGGGATTGGTGTACTGATCATTACCTGCCAGTATCATCAAGATTGGGTGAAAAAATGTTTGCTGAGATTTCAGGAAACTCGTAGTTTTCTGGAAGCTTGGCAACCCCATTCAATGAAAGTGATTCTCGTCAGTCTCTGCTTGGGGCTACTTCAGTAGCACACAAACCATAGCGATAGAACCTGGAACTACATTATTGTGCCAAGTTTCAAAGAGCTAGCACAAACCGTGTTTGATTTAGAGTTCCAACTACATGTATCCATATAGGAGAAAACAGAGTGAAACCTAAACATGAAAACGGTTACTGCAAATGAACGGTTTAACCTAGAAGAAAGAAATTTGGTGAGCCAAGTGGGACTGGTGTTCGGATCATTACCTGCAAGTATCATCAAGATTGGGTGAAAAAATGTTTGCTGAGATTTCAGGAAACTCGTAGTTTTTTGGAAGCTTGGCAACCCCTTTCAATGAAAGTGATTCTCGGCAGTCTCTGCTTGGGGCTACTTCAATAGGACACAAACCATAGCGATAGAACTTGGAACTACATTGTTGTGCCAAGTTTCAAAGAGCTAGCACAAACCGTGTTTGATTTAGAGTTCCAACTACATGTATCCATATAGGAGAAAACAGAGTGAAACCTAAAAATGAAAACGGTTACTGCAAAGGAACGGTTTAACCTAGAAGAAGGAAATTTGGTGAGCCAAGTGGGATTGGTGTACTGATCATTACCTGCCAGTATCATCAAGATTGGGTGAAAAAATGTTTGCTGAGATTTCAGGAAACTCGTAGTTTTTTGGAAGCTTGGCAACCCCATTCAATTAAAGTGATTCTCGTCAGTCTCTGCTTGGGGCTACTTCAGTAGGACACAAACCATAGCGATAGAACCTGGAACTACATTATTGTGCCAAGTTTCAAAGAGCTAGCACAAACCGTGTTTGATTTAGTGTTCCAACTACATGTATCCATATAGGAGAAAACAGAGTGAATCCTAAACCTGAAAACGGTTACTGCAAATGAACGTTTTAACCTAGAAGAAAGAAATTTGGTGAGCCAAGTGGGACTGGTGTACGGATCATTACCTGCAAGTATCATCAAGATTGGGTGAAAAAATGTTTGCTGAGATTTCAGGAAACTCGTAGTTTTTTGGAAGCTTGGCAACCCCTTTCAATGAAAGTGATTCTCGTCAGTCTCTGCTTGGGGCTACTTCAATAGGACACAAACCATAGCGATAGAACTTGGAACTACATTCTTGTGCGAAGTTTCAAAGAGCTAGCACAAACCGTGTTTGATTTAGAGTTCCAACTACATGTATCCATATAGGAGAAAACAGAGTGAAACCTAAACCTGAAAACGGTTACTGCAAATGAACGGTTTAACCTAGAAGAAAGAAATTTGGTGAGCCAAGTGGGACTGGTGTACGGATCATTACCTGCAAGTATCATCAAGATTGGGTGAAAAAATGTTTGCTGAGATTTCAGGAAACTCGTAGTTTTTTGGAAGCTTGGCAACCCCATTCAATGAAAGTGTTTCTCGTCAGTCTCTGCTTGGGGCTACTTCAATAGCACACAAACCATAGCGATAGATCCTGGAACTACATTACTGTGCCAAGTTTCAAAGAGCTAGCACAAACCGTGTTTGATTTAGAGTTCCAACTACATGTATCCATATAGGAGAAAACAGAGTGAAACCTAAACATGAAAACGGTTACTGCAAAGGAACGGTTTAACCTAGAAGAACGAAATTTGGTGAGCCAAGTGGGATTGGTGTACTGATCATTACCTGCCAGTATCATCAAGATTGGGTGAAAAAATGTTTGCTGAGATTTCAGGAAACTCGTAGTTTTTTGGAAGCTTGGCAACCCCATTCAATGAAAGTGATTCTCGTCAGTCTCTGCTTGTGGCTACTTCAGTAGCACACAAACCATAGCGATAGAACCTCGAACTACATTATTGTGCCAAGTTTCAAAGAGCTAGCACAAACCGTGTTTGATTTAGAGTTCCAACTACATGTATCCATATAGGAGAAAACAGAGTGAAACCTAAACATGAAAACGGTTACTGCAAATGAACGGTTTAACCTAGAAGAAAAAATTTGGTGAGCCAAGTGGGACTGGTGTTCGGATCATTACCTGCAAGTATCATCAAGATTGGGTGAAAAAATGTTTGCTGAGATTTCAGGAAACTCGTAGTTTTTTGGAAGCTTGGCAACCCCTTTCAATGAAAGTGATTCTCGGCAGTCTCTGCTTGGGGCTACTTCAATAGGACACAAACCATAGCGATAGAACTTGGAACTACATTGTTGTGCCAAGTTTCAAAGAGCTAGCACAAACCGTGTTTGATTTAGAGTTCCAACTACATGTATCCATATAGGAGAAAACAGAGTGAAACCTAAAAATGAAAACGGTTACTGCAAAGGAACGGTTTAACCTAGAAGAAGGAAATTTGGTGAGCCAAGTGGGACTGGTGTCCGGATCATTACCTGCAAGTGTCATCAAGATTGGGTGAAAAAATATTTGCTGAGATTTCAGGAAACTCGTAGTTTTTTGGAAGCTTGGCAACCCCTTTCAATGAAAGTGATTCTCGGCAGTCTCTGCTTGGGGCTACTTCAATAGGACACAAACCATAGCGATAGAACTTGGAACTACATTCTTGTGCCAAGTTTCAAAGAGCTAGCACAAACCGTGTTTGATTTAGAGTTCCAACTACATGTATCCATATAGGAGAAAACAGAGTGAAACCTAAACATGAAAACGGTTACTGCAAAGGAACGGATTAACCTAGAAGAACGAAATTTGGTGAGGCAAGTGGGATTGGTGTACTGATCATTACCTGCCAGTATCATCAAGATTGGGTGAAAAAATGTTTGCTGAATTTCAGGAAACTCGTAGTTTTTTGGAAGCTTGGCAACCCCTTTCAATGAAAGTGATTCTCGTCAGTCTCTGCTTGGGGCTACTTCAATAGGACACAAACCATAGCGATAGAACTTGGAACTACATTCTTGTGCCAAGTTTCAAAGAGCTAGCACAAACCGTGTTTGATTTAGAGTTCCAACTACATGTATCCATATAAGAGAAAACAGAGTGAAACCTAAACATGAAAACGGTTACTGCAAACGAACGGTTTAACCTAGAAGAACGAAATTTGGTGAGCCAAGTGGGATTGGTGTACTGATCATTACCTGCCAGTATCATCAAGATTGGGTGAAAAAATGTTTGCTGAGATTTCAGGAAACTCGTAGTTTTTTGGAAGCTTGGCAACCCCATTCAATGAAAGTGATTCTCGTCAGTCTCTGCTTGGGGCTACTTCAGTAGCACACAAACCATAGCGATAGAACCTGGAACTACATTATTGTGCCAAGTTTCAAAGAGCTAACACAAACCGTGTTTGATTTAGAGTTCCAACTACATGTATCCATATAGGAGAAAACAGAGTGAAACCTAAACATGAAAACGGTTACTGCAAATGAACGGTTTAACCTAGAAGAAAGAAATTTGGTGAGCCAAGTGGGACTGGTGTTCGGATCATTACCTGCAAGTATCATCAAGATTGGGTGAAAAAATGTTTGCTGAGATTTCAGGAAACTCGTAGTTTTTTGGAAGCTTGGCAACCCCTTTCAATGAAAGTGATTCTCGGCAGTCTCTGCTTGGGGCTACTTCAATAGGACACAAACCATAGCGATAGAACATGGAACTACATTCTTGTGCCATGTTTCAAAGAGCTAGCACAAACCGTGTTTGATTTAGAGTTCCAACTACATGTATCCATATAGGAGAAAACAGAGTGAAACCTAAAAATGAAAACGGTTACTGCAAAGGAACGGTTTAACCTAGAAGAAAGAAATTTGGTGAGGCAAGTGGGATTGGTGTACTGATCATTACCTGCCAGTATCATCAAGATTGGGTGAAAAAATGTTTGCTGAGATTTCAGGAAACTCGTAGATTTTTGGAAGCTTGGCACCCCATTCAATGAAAGTGATTCTCGTCAGTCTCTGCTTGGGGCTACTTCAGTAGGACACAAACCATAGCGATAGAACCTGGAACTACATTATTGTGCCAAGTTTCAAAGAGCTAGCACAAACCGTGTTTGATTTAGTGTTCCAACTACATGTATCCATATAGGAGAAAACAGAGTGAATCCTAAACCTGAAAACGGTTACTGCAAATGAGCGTTTTAACCTAGAAGAAAGAAATTTGGTGAGCCAAGTGGGACTGGTGTACGGATCATTACCTGCTACAATCATCAAGATTGGGTGAAAAAATGTTTGCTGAGATTTCAGGAAACTCGTAGTTTTTTGGAAGCTTGGCAACCCCTTTCAATGAAAGTGATTCTCGTCAGTCTCTGCTTGGGGCTACTTCAATAGGACACAAACCATAGCGATAGAACTTGTAACTACATTCTTGTGCGAAGTTTCAAAGAGCTAGCACAAACCGTGTTTGATTTAGAGTTCCAACTACATGTATCCATATAGGAGAAAACAGAGTGAAACCTAAACCTGAAAACGGTTACTGCAAATGAACGGTTTAACCTAGAAGAAAGAAATTTGGTGAGCCAAGTGGGACTGGTGTACGGATCATGACCTGCAAGTATCATCAAGATTGAGTGAAAAAATGTTTGCGGAGATTTCAGGAAACTCGTAGTTTTTTGGAAGCTTGGCAACCCCATTCAATGAAAGTGTTTCTCGTCAGTCTCTGCTTGGGGCTACTTCAATAGCACACAAACCATAGCGATAGATCCTGGAACTACATTACTGTGCCAAGTTTCAAAGAGCTAGCACAAACCATGTTTGATTTAGAGTTCCAACTACATGTATCCATATAGGAGAAAACAGAGTGAAACCTAAACATGAAAACGGTTACTGCAAAGGAACGGTTTAACCTAGAAGAACGAAATTTGGTGAGGCAAGTGGGATTGGTGTACTGATCATTACCTGCCAGTATCATCAAGATTGGGTGAAAAAAGGTTTGCTGAGATTTCAGGAAACTCGTAGTTTTTTGGAAGCTTGGCAACCCATTCAATGAAAGTGATTCTCGGCAGTCTCTGCTTGGGGCTAATTCAGTAGGACACAAACCATAGCGATAGAACCTGGAACTACATTATTGTGCCAAGTTTCAAAGAGCTAGCACAAACCGTGTTTGATTTAGAGTTCCAACTACATGTATCCATATAGGAGAAAACAGCGTGAAACCTAAAAATGAAAACGGTTACTGCAAAGGAACGGTTTAACCTAGAAGAACGAAATTTGGTGAGCCAAGTGGGATTGGTGTACGGATCATTACCTGCAAGTATCATCAAGATTGGGTGAAAAAATGTTTGCTGAGATTTCAGGAAACTCGTAGTTTTTTGGAAGCTTGGCAACCCCTTTCAATGAAAGTGATTCTCGGCAGTCTCTGCTTGGGGCTACTTCAATAGGACACAAACCATAGCGATAGAACTTGGAACTACATTCTTGTGCCAAGTTTCAAAGAGCTAGCACAAACCGTGTTAGATTTAGAGTTCCAACTACATGTATCCATATAGGAGAAAACAGAGTGAAACCTAAAAATGAAAACGGTTACTACAAAGGAACGGTTTAACCAAGATGAACGAAATTTGGTGAGGCAAGTGGGATTGGTGCACTGATCATTACCTGCCAGTATTATCACGATTGGGTGAAAAAATGTTTGCTGAGATTTCAGGAAACTCGTAGTTTTTTGGAAGCTTGGCAACCCCTTCAATGAAAGTGATTCTCGTCAGTCTCTGCTTGGGCCTACTTCAATAGGACACAAACCATAGCGATAGAACTTGGAACTACATTCTTGTGCCAAGTTTCAAAGAGCTAGCACAAACCGTGTTTGATTTAGAGTTCCAACTACATGTATCCATATAGGAGAAAACAGAGTGAAACCTAAACATGAAAACGGTTACTGCAAAGGAACGGATTAACCTAGAAGAACGAAATTTGGTGAGGCAAGTGGGATTGGTGTACTGATCATTACCTGCCAGTATCATCAAGATTGGGTGAAAAAATGTTTGCTGAGATTTCAGGAAACTCGTAGTTTTTTGGAAGCTTGGCAACCCGTTTCAATGAAAGTGATTCTCGTCAGTCTCTGCTTGGGGCTACTTCAATAGGACACAAACCATAGCGATAGAACTTGGAACTACATTCTTGTGTCAAGTTTCAAAGAGCTAGCACAAACCGTGTTTGATTTAGAGTTCCAACTACATGTATCCATATAAGAGAAAACAGAGAGAAACCTAAACATGAAAACGGTTACTGCAAAGGAACGGTTTTACCTAGAAGAAGGAAATTTGGTGAGCCAAGTGGGATTGGTGTACTGATCATTACCTGCCAGTATCATCAAGATTGGGTGAAAAAATGTTTGCTGAGATTTCAGGAAACTCGTAGTTTTTTGGAAGCTTGGCAACCCCATTCAATGAAAGTGTTTCTCGTCAGTCTCTGCTTGGGGCTACTTCAATAGCACACAAACCATAGCGATAGATCCTGGAACTACATTACTGTGCCAAGTTTCAAAGAGCTAGCACAAACCGTGTTTGATTTAGAGTTCCAACTACATGTATCCATATAGGAGAAAACAGAGTGAAACCTAAACATGAAAACGGTTACTGCAAAGGAACGGTTTAACCTAGAAGAACGAAATTTGGTGAGCCAAGTGGGATTGGTGTACTGATCATTACCTGCCAGTATCATCAAGATTGGGTGAAAAAATGTTTGCTGAGATTTCAGGAAACTCGTAGTTTTCTGGAAGCTTGGCAACCCCATTCAATGAAAGTGATTCTCGTCAGTCTCTGCTTGGGGCTACTTCAGTAGCACACAAACCATAGCGATAGAACCTGGAACTACATTATTGTGCCAAGTTTCAAAGAGCTAGCACAAACCGTGTTTGATTTAGAGTTCCAACTACATGTATCCATATAGGAGAAAACAGAGTGAAACCTAAACATGAAAACGGTTACTGCAAATGAACGGTTTAACCTAGAAGAAAGAAATTTGGTGAGCCAAGTGGGACTGGTGTTCGGATCATTACCTGCAAGTATCATCAAGATTGGGTGAAAAAATGTTTGCTGAGATTTCAGGAAACTCGTAGTTTTTTGGAAGCTTGGCAACCCCTTTCAATGAAAGTGATTCTCGGCAGTCTCTGCTTGGGGCTACTTCAATAGGACACAAACCATAGCGATAGAACTTGGAACTACATTGTTGTGCCAAGTTTCAAAGAGCTAGCACAAACCGTGTTTGATTTAGAGTTCCAACTACATGTATCCATATAGGAGAAAACAGAGTGAAACCTAAAAATGAAAACGGTTACTGCAAAGGAACGGTTTAACCTAGAAGAAGGAAATTTGGTGAGCCAAGTGGGATTGGTGTACTGATCATTACCTGCCAGTATCATCAAGATTGGGTGAAAAAATGTTTGCTGAGATTTCAGGAAACTCGTAGTTTTTTGGAAGCTTGGCAACCCCATTCAATTAAAGTGATTCTCGTCAGTCTCTGCTTGGGGCTACTTCAGTAGGACACAAACCATAGCGATAGAACCTGGAACTACATTATTGTGCCAAGTTTCAAAGAGCTAGCACAAACCGTGTTTGATTTAGTGTTCCAACTACATGTATCCATATAGGAGAAAACAGAGTGAATCCTAAACCTGAAAACGGTTACTGCAAATGAACGTTTTAACCTAGAAGAAAGAAATTTGGTGAGCCAAGTGGGACTGGTGTACGGATCATTACCTGCAAGTATCATCAAGATTGGGTGAAAAAATGTTTGCTGAGATTTCAGGAAACTCGTAGTTTTTTGGAAGCTTGGCAACCCCTTTCAATGAAAGTGATTCTCGTCAGTCTCTGCTTGGGGCTACTTCAATAGGACACAAACCATAGCGATAGAACTTGGAACTACATTCTTGTGCGAAGTTTCAAAGAGCTAGCACAAACCGTGTTTGATTTAGAGTTCCAACTACATGTATCCATATAGGAGAAAACAGAGTGAAACCTAAACCTGAAAACGGTTACTGCAAATGAACGGTTTAACCTAGAAGAAAGAAATTTGGTGAGCCAAGTGGGACTGGTGTACGGATCATTACCTGCAAGTATCATCAAGATTGGGTGAAAAAATGTTTGCTGAGATTTCAGGAAACTCGTAGTTTTTTGGAAGCTTGGCAACCCCATTCAATGAAAGTGTTTCTCGTCAGTCTCTGCTTGGGGCTACTTCAATAGCACACAAACCATAGCGATAGATCCTGGAACTACATTACTGTGCCAAGTTTCAAAGAGCTAGCACAAACCGTGTTTGATTTAGAGTTCCAACTACATGTATCCATATAGGAGAAAACAGAGTGAAACCTAAACATGAAAACGGTTACTGCAAAGGAACGGTTTAACCTAGAAGAACGAAATTTGGTGAGCCAAGTGGGATTGGTGTACTGATCATTACCTGCCAGTATCATCAAGATTGGGTGAAAAAATGTTTGCTGAGATTTCAGGAAACTCGTAGTTTTTTGGAAGCTTGGCAACCCCATTCAATGAAAGTGATTCTCGTCAGTCTCTGCTTGTGGCTACTTCAGTAGCACACAAACCATAGCGATAGAACCTGGAACTACATTATTGTGCCAAGTTTCAAAGAGCTAGCACAAACCGTGTTTGATTTAGAGTTCCAACTACATGTATCCATATAGGAGAAAACAGAGTGAAACCTAAACATGAAAACGGTTACTGCAAATGAACGGTTTAACCTAGAAGAAAAAAATTTGGTGAGCCAAGTGGGACTGGTGTTCGGATCATTACCTGCAAGTATCATCAAGATTGGGTGAAAAAATGTTTGCTGAGATTTCAGGAAACTCGTAGTTTTTTGGAAGCTTGGCAACCCCTTTCAATGAAAGTGATTCTCGGCAGTCTCTGCTTGGGGCTACTTCAATAGGACACAAACCATAGCGATAGAACTTGGAACTACATTGTTGTGCCAAGTTTCAAAGAGCTAGCACAAACCGTGTTTGATTTAGAGTTCCAACTACATGTATCCATATAGGAGAAAACAGAGTGAAACCTAAAAATGAAAACGGTTACTGCAAAGGAACGGTTTAACCTAGAAGAAGGAAATTTGGTGAGCCAAGTGGGACTGGTGTCCGGATCATTACCTGCAAGTGTCATCAAGATTGGGTGAAAAAATATTTGCTGAGATTTCAGGAAACTCGTAGTTTTTTGGAAGCTTGGCAACCCCTTTCAATGAAAGTGATTCTCGGCAGTCTCTGCTTGGGGCTACTTCAATAGGACACAAACCATAGCGATAGAACTTGGAACTACATTCTTGTGCCAAGTTTCAAAGAGCTAGCACAAACCGTGTTTGATTTAGAGTTCCAACTACATGTATCCATATAGGAGAAAACAGAGTGAAACCTAAACATGAAAACGGTTACTGCAAAGGAACGGATTAACCTAGAAGAACGAAATTTGGTGAGGCAAGTGGGATTGGTGTACTGATCATTACCTGCCAGTATCATCAAGATTGGGTGAAAAAATGTTTGCTGAATTTCAGGAAACTCGTAGTTTTTTGGAAGCTTGGCAACCCCTTTCAATGAAAGTGATTCTCGTCAGTCTCTGCTTGGGGCTACTTCAATAGGACACAAACCATAGCGATAGAACTTGGAACTACATTCTTGTGCCAAGTTTCAAAGAGCTAGCACAAACCGTGTTTGATTTAGAGTTCCAACTACATGTATCCATATAAGAGAAAACAGAGTGAAACCTAAACATGAAAACGGTTACTGCAAACGAACGGTTTAACCTAGAAGAACGAAATTTGGTGAGCCAAGT
The DNA here is from genome assembly GCF_045843805.1 of Urocitellus parryii. Classification (NCBI taxonomy): domain Eukaryota; kingdom Metazoa; phylum Chordata; class Mammalia; order Rodentia; family Sciuridae; genus Urocitellus; species Urocitellus parryii. The sequence continues at coordinate 19,407 of NW_027553417.1, forward strand.
GGGATTGGTGTACTGATCATTACCTGCCAGTATCATCAAGATTGGGTGAAAAAATGTTTGCTGAGATTTCAGGAAACTCGTAGTTTTTTGGAAGCTTGGCAACCCCATTCAATGAAAGTGATTCTCGTCAGTCTCTGCTTGGGGCTACTTCAGTAGCACACAAACCATAGCGATAGAACCTGGAACTACATTATTGTGCCAAGTTTCAAAGAGCTAACACAAACCGTGTTTGATTTAGAGTTCCAACTACATGTATCCATATAGGAGAAAACAGAGTGAAACCTAAACATGAAAACGGTTACTGCAAATGAACGGTTTAACCTAGAAGAAAGAAATTTGGTGAGCCAAGTGGGACTGGTGTTCGGATCATTACCTGCAAGTATCATCAAGATTGGGTGAAAAAATGTTTGCTGAGATTTCAGGAAACTCGTAGTTTTTTGGAAGCTTGGCAACCCCTTTCAATGAAAGTGATTCTCGGCAGTCTCTGCTTGGGGCTACTTCAATAGGACACAAACCATAGCGATAGAACATGGAACTACATTCTTGTGCCATGTTTCAAAGAGCTAGCACAAACCGTGTTTGATTTAGAGTTCCAACTACATGTATCCATATAGGAGAAAACAGAGTGAAACCTAAAAATGAAAACGGTTACTGCAAAGGAACGGTTTAACCTAGAAGAAAGAAATTTGGTGAGGCAAGTGGGATTGGTGTACTGATCATTACCTGCCAGTATCATCAAGATTGGGTGAAAAAATGTTTGCTGAGATTTCAGGAAACTCGTAGATTTTTGGAAGCTTGGCACCCCATTCAATGAAAGTGATTCTCGTCAGTCTCTGCTTGGGGCTACTTCAGTAGGACACAAACCATAGCGATAGAACCTGGAACTACATTATTGTGCCAAGTTTCAAAGAGCTAGCACAAACCGTGTTTGATTTAGTGTTCCAACTACATGTATCCATATAGGAGAAAACAGAGTGAATCCTAAACCTGAAAACGGTTACTGCAAATGAGCGTTTTAACCTAGAAGAAAGAAATTTGGTGAGCCAAGTGGGACTGGTGTACGGATCATTACCTGCTACAATCATCAAGATTGGGTGAAAAAATGTTTGCTGAGATTTCAGGAAACTCGTAGTTTTTTGGAAGCTTGGCAACCCCTTTCAATGAAAGTGATTCTCGTCAGTCTCTGCTTGGGGCTACTTCAATAGGACACAAACCATAGCGATAGAACTTGTAACTACATTCTTGTGCGAAGTTTCAAAGAGCTAGCACAAACCGTGTTTGATTTAGAGTTCCAACTACATGTATCCATATAGGAGAAAACAGAGTGAAACCTAAACCTGAAAACGGTTACTGCAAATGAACGGTTTAACCTAGAAGAAAGAAATTTGGTGAGCCAAGTGGGACTGGTGTACGGATCATGACCTGCAAGTATCATCAAGATTGAGTGAAAAAATGTTTGCGGAGATTTCAGGAAACTCGTAGTTTTTTGGAAGCTTGGCAACCCCATTCAATGAAAGTGTTTCTCGTCAGTCTCTGCTTGGGGCTACTTCAATAGCACACAAACCATAGCGATAGATCCTGGAACTACATTACTGTGCCAAGTTTCAAAGAGCTAGCACAAACCATGTTTGATTTAGAGTTCCAACTACATGTATCCATATAGGAGAAAACAGAGTGAAACCTAAACATGAAAACGGTTACTGCAAAGGAACGGTTTAACCTAGAAGAACGAAATTTGGTGAGCCAAGTGGGATTGGTGTACTGATCATTACCTGCCAGTATCATCAAGATTGGGTGAAAAAATGTTTGCTGAGATTTCAGGAAACTCGTAGTTTTTTGGAAGCTTGGCAACCCCATTCAATGAAAGTGATTCTCGTCAGTCTCTGCTTGTGGCTACTTCAGTAGCACACAAACCATAGCGATAGAACCTGGAACTACATTATTGTGCCAAGTTTCAAAGAGCTAGCACAAACCGTGTTTGATTTAGAGTTCCAACTACATGTATCCATATAGGAGAAAACAGAGTGAAACCTAAACATGAAAACGGTTACTGCAAATGAACGGTTTAACCTAGAAGAAAGAAATTTGGTGAGCCAAGTGGGACTGGTGTCCGGATCATTACCTGCAAGTATCATCAAGATTGGGTGAAAAAATGTTTGCTGAGATTTCAGGAAACTCGTAGTTTTTTGGAAGCTTGGCAACCCCTTTCAATGAAAGTGATTCTCGGCAGTCTCTGCTTGGGGCTACTTCAATAGGACACAAACCATAGCGATAGAACTTGGAACTACATTGTTGTGCCAAGTTTCAAAGAGCTAGCACAAACCGTGTTTGATTTAGAGTTCCAACTACATGTATCCATATAGGAGAAAACAGAGTGAAACCTAAAAATGAAAACGGTTACTGCAAAGGAACGGTTTAACCTAGAAGAAGGAAATTTGGTGAGCCAAGTGGGACTGGTGTCCGGATCATTACCTGCAAGTGTCATCAAGATTGGGTGAAAAAATATTTGCTGAGATTTCAGGAAACTCGTAGTTTTTTGGAAGCTTGGCAACCCCTTTCAATGAAAGTGATTCTCGGCAGTCTCTGCTTGGGGCTACTTCAATAGGACACAAACCATAGCGATAGAACTTGGAACTACATTCTTGTGCCAAGTTTCAAAGAGCTAGCACAAACCGTGTTTGATTTAGAGTTCCAACTACATGTATCCATATAGGAGAAAACAGAGTGAAACCTAAACATAAAAACGGTTACTGCAAAGGAACGGTTTAACCTAGAAGAACGAAATTTGGTGAGCCAAGTGGGATTGGTGTACTGATCATTACCTGCCAGTATCATCAAGATTGGGTGAAAAAATGTTTGCTGAGATTTCAGGAAACTCGTAGTTTTTTGGAAGCTTGGCAACCCCATTCAATGAAAGTGATTCTCGTCAGTCTCTGCTTGGGGCTACTTCAGTAGCACACAAACCATAGCGATAGAACCTGGAACTACAATATTGTGCCAAGTTTCAAAGAGCTAGCACAAACCGTGTTTGATTTAGAGTTCCAACTACATGTATCCATATAGGAGAAAACAGAGTGAAACCTAAACATGAAAACGGTTACTGCAAATGAACGGTTTAACCTAGAAGAAAGAAATTTGGTGAGCCAAGTGGGACTGGTGTCCGGATCATTACCTGCCAGTATCATCAAGATTGGGTGAAAAAATGTTTGCTGAGATTTCAGGAAACTCGTAGTTTTTTGGAAGCTTGGCAACCCCTTTCAATGAAAGTGATTTTCGGCAGTCTCTGCTTGGGGCTACTTCAATAGGACACAAACCATAGCGATAGAACATGGAACTACATTCTTGTGCCATGTTTCAAAGAGCTAGCACAAACCGTGTTTGATTTAGAGTTCCAACTACATGTATCCATATAGGAGAAAACAGAGTGAAACCTAAAAATGAAAACGGTTACTGCAAAGGAACGGTTTAACCTAGAAGAAAGAAATTTGGTGAGGCAAGTGGGATTGGTGTACTGATCATTACTTGCCAGTATCATCAAGATTGGGTGAAAAAATGTTTGCTGAGATTTCAGGAAACTCGTAGATTTTTGGAAGCTTGGCACCCCATTCAATGAAAGTGATTCTCGTCAGTCTCTGCTTGGGGCTACTTCAGTAGGACACAAACCATAGCGATAGAACCTGGAACTACATTATTGTGCCAAGTTTCAAAGAGCTAGCACAAACCGTGTTTGATTTAGAATTCCAACTACATGTATCCATATAGGAGAAAACAGAGTGAAACCTAAAAATGAAAACGGTTACTGCAAAGGAACGGTTTAACCAAGAAGAACGAAATTTGGTGAGCCATGTGGGAATGGTGTACTGATCATTACCTGCCAGTATCATCAAGATTGGGTGAAAAAATGTTTGCTGAGATTTCAGGAAACTCGTAGTTTTTTGGAAGCTTGGCAACCCCATTCAATGAAAGTGATTCTCGTCAGTCTCTGCTTGGGGCTACTTCAGTAGGACACAAACCATAGCGATAGAACCTGGAACTACATTATTGTGCCAAGTTTCAAAGAGCTAGCACAAACCGTGTTTGATTTAGAGTTCCAACTACATGTATCCATATAGGAGAAAACAGAGTGAAACCTAAACATGAAAACGGTTACTGCAAATGAACGTTTTAATCTACAAGAAAGAAATTTGGTGAGCCAAGTGGGACTGGTGTACGGATCATTACCTGCAAGTATCATCAAGATTGGGTGAAAAAATGTTTGCTGAGATTTCAGGAAACTCGTAGTTTTTTGGAAGCTTGGCAACCCCTTTCAATGAAAGTGATTCTCGGCAGTCTCTGCTTGGGGCTACTTCAATAGGACACAAACCATAGCGATAGAACTTGGAACTACATTCTTGTGCCAAGGTTCAGAGAGCTAGCACAAACCGTGTTTGATTTAGAGTTCCAACTACATGTATCCATATAGGAGAAAACAGAGTGAAACCTAAAAATGAAAACGGTTACTGCAAAGGAACGGTTTAACCTAGAAGAAGGAAATTTGGTGAGCCAAGTGGGATTGGTGTACTGATCATTACTTGCCAGTATCATCAAGATTGGGTGAAAAAATGTTTGCTGAGATTTCAGGAAACTCGTAGATTTTTGGAAGCTTGGCACCCCATTCAATGAATTTGATTCTCGTCAGTCTCTGCTTGGGGCTACTTCAGTAGGACACAAACCATAGCGATAGAACCTGGAACTACATTATTGTGCCAAGTTTCAAAGAGCTAGCACAAACCGTGTTTGATTTAGAATTCCAACTACATGTATCCATATAGGAGAAAACAGAGTGAAACCTAAAAATGAAAACGGTTACTGCAAAGGAACGGTTTAACCAAGAAGAACGAAATTTGGTGAGCCAAGTGGGATTGGTGTACTGATCATTACCTGCCAGTATCATCAAAATTGGGTGAAAAAATGTTTGCTGAGATTTCAGGAAACTCGTAGTTTTTTGGAAGCTTGGCAACCCCATTCAATGAAAGTGATTCTCGTCAGTCTCTGCTTGGGGCTACTTCAGTAGGACACAAACCATAGCGATAGAACCTGGAACTACATTATTGTGCCAAGTTTCAAAGAGCTAGCACAAACCGTGTTTGATTTAGAGTTCCAACTACATGTATCCATATAGGAGAAAACAGAGTGAAACCTAAACATGAAAACGGTTACTGCAAAGGAACGGTTTAACCTAGAAGAACGAAATTTGGTGAGCCAAGTGGGATTGGTGTACTGATCATTACCTGCCAGTATCATCAAGATTGGGTGAAAAAATGTTTGCTGAGATTTCAGGAAACTCGTAGTTTTTTGGAAGCTTGGCAACCCCATTCAATGAAAGTGATTCTCGTCAGTCTCTGCTTGTGGCTACTTCAGTAGCACACAAACCATAGCGATAGAACCTGGAACTACATTATTGTGCCAAGTTTCAAAGAGCTAGCACAAACCGTGTTTGATTTAGAGTTCCAACTACATGTATCCATATAGGAGAAAACAGAGTGAAACCTAAACATGAAAACGGTTACTGCAAATGAACGGTTTAACCTAGAAGAAAGAAATTTGGTGAGCCAAGTGGGACTGGTGTCCGGATCATTACCTGCAAGTATCATCAAGATTGCGTGAAAAAATGTTTGCTGAGATTTCAGGAAACTCGTAGTTTTTTGGAAGCTTGGCAACCCCTTTCAATGAAAGTGATTCTCGGCAGTCTCTGCTTGGGGCTACTTCAATAGGACACAAACCATAGCGATAGAACTTGGAACTACATTGTTGTGCCAAGTTTCAAAGAGCTAGCACAAACCGTGTTTGATTTAGAGTTCCAACTACATGTATCCATATAGGAGAAAACAGAGTGAAACCTAAAAATGAAAACGGTTACTGCAAAGGAACGGTTTAACCTAGAAGAAGGAAATTTGGTGAGCCAAGTGGGACTGGTGTCCGGATCATTACCTGCAAGTGTCATCAAGATTGGGTGAAAAAATATTTGCTGAGATTTCAGGAAACTCGTAGTTTTTTGGAAGCTTGGCAACCCCTTTCAATGAAAGTGATTCTCGGCAGTCTCTGCTTGGGGCTACTTCAATAGGACACAAACCATAGCGATAGAACTTGGAACTACATTCTTGTGCCAAGTTTCAAAGAGCTAGCACAAACCGTGTTTGATTTAGAGTTCCAACTACATGTATCCATATAGGAGAAAACAGAGTGAAACCTAAACATAAAAACGGTTACTGCAAAGGAACGGTTTAACCTAGAAGAACGAAATTTGGTGAGCCAAGTGGGATTGGTGTACTGATCATTACCTGCCAGTATCATCAAGATTGGGTGAAAAAATGTTTGCTGAGATTTCAGGAAACTCGTAGTTTTTTGGAAGCTTGGCAACCCCATTCAATGAAAGTGATTCTCGTCAGTCTCTGCTTGGGGCGACTTCAGTAGCACACAAACCATAGCGATAGAACCTGGAACTACATTATTGTGCCAAGTTTCAAAGAGCTAGCACAAACCGTGTTTGATTTAGAGTTCCAACTACATGTATCCATATAGGAGAAAACAGAGTGAAACCTAAACATGAAAACGGTTACTGAAAAGGAACGGTTTAACCTAGAAGAACGAAATTTGGTGAGGCAAGTGGGATTGGTGTACTGATCATTACCTGACAGTATCATCAAGATTGGGTGAAAAAATGTTTGCTGAGATTTCAGGAAACTCATAGTTTTTTGGAAGCTTGGCAACCCCATTCAATGAAAGTGATTCTCGTCAGTCTCTGCTTGGGGCTAATTCAGTAGGACACAAACCATAGCGATAGAACCTGGAACTACATTATTGTGCCAAGTTTCAAAGAGCTAGCACAAACCGTGTTTGATTTAGAGTTCCAACTACATGTATCCATATAGGAGAAAACAGAGTGAAACCTAAACCTGAAAACGGTTACTGCAAATGAACGGTTTAACCTAGAAGAAAGAAATTTGGTGAGCCAAGTGGGACTGGTGTCCGGATCATTACCTGCAAGTATCATCAAGATTGGGTGAAAAAATGTTTGCTGAGATTTCAGGAAACTCGTAGTTTTTTGGAAGCTTGGCAACCCCTTTCAATGAAAGTGATTCTCGGCAGTCTCTGCTTGGGGCTACTTCAATAGGACACAAACCATAGCGATAGAACTTGGAACTACATTCTTGTGCCAAGGTTCAGAGAGCTAGCACAAACCGTGTTTGATTTAGAGTTCCAACTACATGTATCCATATAGGAGAAAACAGAGTGAAACCTAAAAATGAAAACGGTTACTGCAAAGGAACGGTTTAACCTAGAAGAAGGAAATTTGGTGAGCCAAGTGCGATTGGTGTACTGATCATTACCTGCCAGTATCATCAAGATTGGGTGAAAAAATGTTTGCTGAGATTTCAGGAAACTCGTAGTTTTTTGGAAGCTTGGCAACCCCATTCAATGAAAGTGATTCTCGTCAGTCTCTGCTTGGGTCTACTTCAGTAGCACACAAACCATAGCGATAGAACCTGGAACTACAATATTGTGCCAAGTTTCAAAGAGCTAGCACAAACCGTGTTTGATTTAGAGTTCCAACTACATGTATCCATATAGGAGAAAACAGAGTGAAACCTAAACATGAAAACGGTTACTGCAAATGAACGGTTTAACCTAGAAGAAAGAAATTTGGTGAGCCAAGTGGGACTGGTGTCCGGATCATTACCTGCCAGTATCATCAAGATTGGGTGAAAAAATGTTTGCTGAGATTTCAGGAAACTCGTAGTTTTTTGGAAGCTTGGCAACCCCTTTCAATGAAAGTGATTTTCGGCAGTCTCTGCTTGGGGCTACTTCAATAGGACACAAACCATAGCGATAGAACATGGAACTACATTCTTGTGCCATGTTTCAAAGAGCTAGCACAAACCGTGTTTGATTTAGAGTTCCAACTACATGTATCCATATAGGAGAAAACAGAGTGAAACCTAAAAATGAAAACGGTTACTGCAAAGGAACGGTTTAACCTAGAAGAAAGAAATTTGGTGAGGCAAGTGGGATTGGTGTACTGATCATTACTTGCCAGTATCATCAAGATTGGGTGAAAAAATGTTTGCTGAGATTTCAGGAAACTCGTAGATTTTTGGAAGCTTGGCACCCCATTCAATGAAAGTGATTCTCGTCAGTCTCTGCTTGGGGCTACTTCAGTAGGACACAAACCATAGCGATAGAACCTGGAACTACATTATTGTGCCAAGTTTCAAAGAGCTAGCACAAACCGTGTTTGATTTAGAATTCCAACTACATGTATCCATATAGGAGAAAACAGAGTGAAACCTAAAAATGAAAACGGTTACTGCAAAGGAACGGTTTAACCAAGAAGAACGAAATTTGGTGAGCCAAGTGGGATTGGTGTACTGATCATTACCTGCCAGTATCATCAAGATTGGGTGAAAAAATGTTTGCTGAGATTTCAGGAAACTCGTAGTTTTTTGGAAGCTTGGCAACCCCATTCAATGAAAGTGATTCTCGTCAGTCTCTGCTTGGGGCTACTTCAGTAGGACACAAACCATAGCGATAGAACCTGGAACTACATTATTGTGCCAAGTTTCAAAGAGCTAGCACAAACCGTGTTTGATTTAGAGTTCCAACTACATGTATCCATATAGGAGAAAACAGAATGAAACCTAAACATGAAAACGGTTACTGCAAATGAACGTTTTAATCTAGAAGAAAGAAATTTGGTGAGCCAAGTGGGACTGGTGTACGGATCATTACCTGCAAGTATCATCAAGATTGGGTGAAAAAATGTTTGCTGAGATTTCAGGAAACTCGTAGTTTTTTGGAAGCTTGGCAACGCCTTTCAATGAAAGTGATTCTCGTCAGTCTCTTCGTGGGGCTACTTCAATAGGACACAAACCATAGCGATAGAACTTGGAACTACATTCTTGTGCGAAGTTTCAAAGAGCTAGCACAAACCGTGTTTGATTTAGAGTTCCAACTACATGTATCCATATAGGAGAAAACAGAGTGAAACCTAAACCTGAAAACGGTTACTGCAAATGAACGGTTTAACCTAGAAGAAAGAAATTTGGTGAGCCAAGTGGGACTGGTGTCCGGATCATTACCTGCAAGTATCATCAAGATTGGGAGAAAAAATGTTTGCGGAGATTTCAGGAAACTCGTAGTTTTTTGGAAGCTTGGCAACCCCTTTCAATGAAAGTGATTCTCGGCAGTCTCTGCTTGGGGCTACTTCAATAGGACACAAACCATAGCGATAGAACTTGGAACTACATTCTTGTGCCAAGTTTCAAAGAGCTAGCACAAACCGTGTTTGATTTAGAGTTCCAACTACATGTATCCATATAGGAGAAAACAGAGTGAAACCTAAACATAAAAACGGTTACTGCAAAGGAACGGTTTAACCTAGAAGAACGAAATTTGGTGAGCCAAGTGGGATTGGTGTACTGATCATTACCTGCCAGTATCATCAAGATTGGGTGAAAAAATGTTTGCTGAGATTTCAGGAAACTCGTAGTTTTTTGGAAGCTTGGCAACCCCATTCAATGAAAGTGATTCTCGTCAGTCTCTGCTTGGGGCGACTTCAGTAGCACACAAACCATAGCGATAGAACCTGGAACTACATTATTGTGCCAAGTTTCAAAGAGCTAGCACAAACCGTGTTTGATTTAGAGTTCCAACTACATGTATCCATATAGGAGAAAACAGAGTGAAACCTAAACATGAAAACGGTTACTGAAAAGGAACGGTTTAACCTAGAAGAACGAAATTTGGTGAGGCAAGTGGGATTGGTGTACTGATCATTACCTGACAGTATCATCAAGATTGGGTGAAAAAATGTTTGCTGAGATTTCAGGAAACTCGTAGTTTTTTGGAAGCTTGGCAACCCCTTTCAATGAAAGTGATTCTCGGCAGTCTCTGCTTGGGGCTACTTCAATAGGACACAAACCATAGCGATAGAACTTGGAACTACATTCTTGTGCCAAGGTTCAGAGAGCTAGCACAAACCGTGTTTGATTTAGAGTTCCAACTACATGTATCCATATAGGAGAAAACAGAGTGAAACCTAAAAATGAAAACGGTTACTGCAAAGGAACGGTTTAACCTAGAAGAAGGAAATTTGGTGAGCCAAGTGGGATTGGTGTACTGATCATTACCTGCCAGTATCATCAAGATTGGGTGAAAAAATGTTTGCTGAGATTTCAGGAAACTCGTAGTTTTTTGGAAGCTTGGCAACCCCATTCAATGAAAGTGATTCTCGTCAGTCTCTGCTTGGCGCTACTTCAGTAGCACACAAACCATAGCGATAGAACCTGGAACTACATTATTGTGCCAAGTTTCAAAGAGCTAGCACAAACCGTGTTTGATTTAGAGTTCCAACTACATGTATCCATATAGGAGAAAACAGAGTGAAACCTAAACATGAAAACGGTTACTGCAAATGAACGGTTTAACCTAGAAGAAAGAAATTTGGTGAGCCAAGTGGGACTGGTGTCCGGATCATTACCTGCAAGTATCATCAAGATTGCGTGAAAAAATGTTTGCTGAGATTTCAGGAAACTCGTAGTTTTTTGGAAGCTTGGCAACCCCTTTCAATGAAAGTGATTCTCGGCAGTCTCTGCTTGGGGGCTACTTCAATAGGACACAAACCATAGCGATAGAACATGGAACTACATTCTTGTGCCATGTTTCAAAGAGCTAGCACAAACCGTGTTTGATTTAGAGTTCCAACTACATGTATCCATATAGGAGAAAACAGAGTGAAACCTAAAAATGAAAACGGTTACTGCAAAGGAACGGTTTAACCTAGAAGAAAGAAATTTGGTGAGGCAAGTGGGATTGGTGTACTGATCATTACCTGCCAGTATCATCAAGATTGGGTGAAAAAATGTTTGCTGAGATTTCAGGAAACTCGTAGTTTTTTGGAAGCTTGGCAACCCCTTTCAATGAAAGTGATTCTCGTCAGTCTCTGCTTGGGGCTACTTCAGTAGCACACAAACCATAGCGATAGAACCTGGAACTACATTATTGTGCCAAGTTTCAAAGAGCTAGCACAAACCGTGTTTGATTTAGAGTTCCAACTACATGTATCCATATAGGAGAAAACAGAGTGAAACCTAAACATGAAAACGGTTACTGCAAATGAACGGTTTAACCTAGAAGAAAGAAATTTGGTGAGCCAAGTGGGACTGGTGTCCGGATCATTACCTGCAAGTATCATCAAGATTGCGTGAAAAAATGTTTGCTGAGATTTCAGGAAACTCGTAGTTTTTTGGAAGCTTGGCAACCCCTTTCAATGAAAGTGATTCTCGGCAGTCTGTGCTTGGGGCTACTTCAATAGGACACAAACCATAGCGATAGAACATGGAACTACATTCTTGTGCCATGTTTCAAAGAGCTAGCACAAACCGTGTTTGATTTAGAGTTCCAACTACATGTATCCATATAGGAGAAAACAGAGTGAAACCTATAAATGAAAACGGTTACTGCAAAGGAACGGTTTAACCTAGAAGAAAGAAATTTGGTGAGGCAAGTGGGATTGGTGTACTGATCATTACCTGCCAGTATCATCAAGATTGGGTGAAAAAATGTTTGCTGAGATTTCAGGAAACTCGTAGTTTTTTGGAAGCTTGGCAACCCCTTTCAATGAAAGTGATTCTCGTCAATTCTGCTTGGGGCTACTTCAGTAGCACACAAACCATAGCGATAGAACCTGGAACTACATTATTGTGCCAAGTTTCAAAGAGCTAGCACAAACCGTGTTTGATTTAGAGTTCCAACTACATGTATCCATATAGGAGAAAACAGAGTGAAACCTAAACATGAAAACGGTTACTGCAAATCAACGGTTTAACCTAGAAGAAAGAAATTTGGTGAGCCAAGTGGGACTGGTGTACGGATCATAACTTGCAAGTATCATCAAGATTGGGTGAAAAAATGTTTGCTGAGATTTCAGGAAACTCGTAGACTTTTGGAAGCTTGGCACCCCATTCAATGAAAGTGATTCTCGTCAGTCTCTGCTTGGGGCTACTTCAGTAGGACACAAACCATAGCGATAGAAGCTGGAACTACATTATTGTGCCAAGTTTCAAAGAGCTAGCACAAACCGTGTTTGACTTAGAATTCCAACTACATGTATCCATATAGGAGAAAACAGAGTGAAACCTAAAAATGAAAACGGTTACTGCAAAGGAACGGTTTAACCAAGAAGAACGAAATTTGGTGAGCCAAGTGGGATTGGTGTACTGATCATTACCTGCCAGTATCATCAAGATTGGGTGAAAAAATGTTTGCTGAGATTTCAGGAAACTCGTAGTTTTTTGGAAGCTTGGCAACCCCATTCAATGAAAGTGATTCTCGTCAGTCTCTGCTTGGGCTACTTCAGTAGGACACAAACCATAGCGATAGAACCTGGAACTACATTATTGTGCCAAGTTTCATAGAGCTAGCACAAACCGTGTTTGATTTAGAGTTCCAACTACATGTATCCATATAGGAGAAAACAGAGTGAAACCTAAACATGAAAACGGTTACTGCAAATGAACGTTTTAATCTAGAAGAAAGAAATTTGGTGAGCCAAGTGGGACTGGTGTACGGATCATTACCTGCAAGTATCATCAAGATTGGGTGAAAAAATGTTTGCTGAGATTTCAGGAAACTCGTAGTTTTTTGGAAGCTTGGCAACGCCTTTCAATGAAAGTGATTCTCGTCAGTCTCTTCGTGGGGCTACTTCAATAGGACACAAACCATAGCGATAGAACTTGGAACTACATTCTTGTGCGAAGTTTCAAAGAGCTAGCACAAACCGTGTTTGATTTAGAGTTCCAACTACATGTATCCATATAGGAGAAAACAGAGTGAAACCTAAACCTGAAAACGGTTACTGCAAATGAACGGTTTAACCTAGAAGAAAGAAATTTGGTGAGCCAAGTGGGACTGGTGTCCGGATCATTACCTGCAAGTATCATCCAGATTGGGAGAAAAAATGTTTGCGGAGATTTCAGGAAACTCGTAGTTTTTTGGAAGCTTGGCAACCCCTTTCAATGAAAGTGATCCTCGGCAGTCTCTGCTTGGGGCTACTTCAATAGGACACAAACCATAGCGATAGAACTTGGAACTACATTCTTGTGCCAAGTTTCAAAGAGCTAGCACAAACCGTGTTTGATTTAGAGTTCCAACTACATGTATCCATATAAGAGAAAACAGAGTGAAACCTAAACATGAAAACGGTTACTGCAAAGGAACGGTTTAACCTAGAAGAAGGAAATTTGGTGAGCCAAGTGGGATTGGTGTACTGATCATTACCTGCCAGTATCATCAAGATTGGGTGGAAAAATGTTTGCTGAGATTTCAGGAAACTCGTAGTTTTTTGGAAGCTTGGCAACCCCATTCAATGAAAGTGTTTCTCGTCAGTCTCTGCTTGGGGCTACTTCAATAGCACACAAACCATAGCGATAGATCCTGGAACTACATTACTGTGCCAAGTTTCAAAGAGCTAGCACAAACCGTGTTTGATTTAGAGTTCCAACTACATGTATCCATATAGGAGAAAACAGAGTGAAACCTAAACATGAAAACGGTTACTGCAAAGGAACGGTTTAACCTAGAAGAACGAAATTTGGTGAGCCAAGTGGGATTGGTGTACTGATCATTACCTGCCAGTATCATCAAGATTGGGTGAAAAAATGTTTGCTGAGATTTCAGGAAACTCGTAGTTTTTTGGAAGCTTGGCAACCCCATTCAATGAAAGTGATTCTCGTCAGTCTCTGCTTGGGGCTACTTCAGTAGCACACAAACCATAGCGATAGAACCTGGAACTACATTATTGTGCCAAGTTTCAAAGAGCTAGCACAAACCGTGTTTGATTTAGAGTTCCAACTACATGTATCCATATAGGAGAAAACAGAGTGAAACCTAAACATGAAAACGGTTACTGCAAATGAACGGTTTAACCTAGAAGAAAGAAATTTGGTGAGCCAAGTGGGACTGGTGTTCGGATCATTACCTGCAAGTATCATCAAGATTGGGTGAAAAAATGTTTGCTGAGATTTTCAGGAAACTCGTAGTTTTTTGGAAGCTTGGCAACCCCTTTCAATGAAAGTGATTCTCGGCAGTCTCTGCTTGGGGCTACTTCAATAGGACACAAACCATAGCGATAGAACTTGGAACTACATTGTTGTGCCAAGTTTCAAAGAGCTAGCACAAACCGTGTTTGATTTAGAGTTCCAACTACATGTATCCATATAGGAGAAAACAGAGTGAAACCTAAAAATGAAAACGGTTACTGCAAAGGAACGGTTTAACCTAGAAGAAGGAAATTTGGTGAGCCAAGTGGGATTGGTGTACTGATCATTACCTGCCAGTATCATCAAGATTGGGTGAAAAAATGTTTGCTGAGATTTCAGGAAACTCGTAGTTTTTTGGAAGCTTGGCAACCCCATTCAATGAAAGTGATTCTCGTCAGTCTCTGCTTGGGGCTACTTCAGTAGGACACAAACCATAGCGATAGAACCTGGAACTACATTATTGTGCCAAGTTTCAAAGAGCTAGCACAAACCGTGTTTGATTTAGTGTTCCAACTACATGTATCCATATAGGAGAAAACAGAGTGAATCCTAAACCTGAAAACGGTTACTGCAAATGAACGTTTTAACCTAGAAGAAAGAAATTTGGTGAGCCAAGTGGGACTGGTGTACGGATCATTACCTGCAAGTATCATCAAGATTGGGTGAAAAAATGTTTGCTGAGATTTCAGGAAACTCGTAGTTTTTTGGAAGCTTGGCAACGCCTTTCAATGAAAGTGATTCTCGTCAGTCTCTTCGTGTGGCTACTTCAATAGGACACAAACCATAGCGATAGAACTTGGAACTACATTCTTGTGCGAAGTTTCAAAGAGCTAGCACAAACCGTGTTTGATTTAGAGTTCCAACTACATGTATCCATATAGGAGAAAACAGAGTGAAACCTAAACCTGAAAACGGTTACTGCAAATGAACGGTTTAACCTAGAAGAAAGAAATTTGGTGAGCCAAGTGGGACTGGTGTCCGGGATCATTACCTGCAAGTATCATCAAGATTGGAAGAAAAAATGTTTGCGGAGATTTCAGGAAACTCGTAGTTTTTTGGAAGCTTGGCAACCCCTTTCAATGAAAGTTATTCTCGGCAGTCTCTGCTTGGGGCTACTTCAATAGGACACAAACCATAGCGATAGAACTTGGAACTACATTCTTGTGCCAAGTTTCAAAGAGCTAGCACAAACCGTGTTTGATTTAGAGTTCCAACTACATGTATCCATATAGGAGAAAACAGAGTGAAACCTAAACATAAAAACGGTTACTGCAAAGGAACGGTTTAACCTAGAAGAACGAAATTTGGTGAGCCAAGTGGGATTGGTGTACTGATCATTACCTGCCAGTATCATCAAGATTGGGTGAAAAAATGTTTGCTGAGATTTCAGGAAACTCGTAGTTTTTTGGAAGCTTGGCAACCCCATTCAATGAAAGTGATTCTCGTCAGTCTCTGCTTGGGGCGACTTCAGTAGCACACAAACCATAGCGATAGAACCTGGAACTACATTATTGTGCCAAGTTTCAAAGAGCTAGCACAAACCGTGTTTGATTTAGAGTTCCAACTACATGTATCCATATAGGAGAAAACAGAGTGAAACCTAAACATGAAAACGGTTACTGCAAATGAACGGTTTTAACCTAGAAGAAAGAAATTTGGTGAGCCAAGAGGGACTGGTGTCCGGATCATTACCTGCAAGTATCATCAAGATTGGGTGAAAAAATGTTTGCTGAGATTTCAGGAAACTCGTAGATTTTTGGAAGCTTGGCACCCCATTCAATGAAAGTGATTCTCGTCAGTCTCTGCTTGGGGCTACTTCAGTAGGACACAAACCATAGCGATAGAACCTGGAACTACATTATTGTGCCAAGTTTCAAAGAGCTAGCACAAACCGTGTTTGACTTAGAATTCCAACTACATGTATCCATATAGGAGAAAACAGAGTGAAACCTAAAAATGAAAACGGTTACTGCAAAGGAACGGTTTAACCAAGAAGAACGAAATATGGTGAGCCAAGTGGGATTGGTGTACTGATCATTACCTGCCAGTATCATCAAGATTGGGTGAAAAAATGTTTGCTGAGATTTCAGGAAACTCGTAGTTTTTTGGAAGCTTGGCAACCCCATTCAATGAAAGTGTTTCTCGTCAGTCTCTGCTTGGGGCTACTTCAGTAGCACACAAACCATAGCGATAGATCCTGGAACTACATTACTGTGCCAAGTTTCAAAGAGCTAGCACAAACCGTGTTTGATTTAGAGTTCCAACTACATGTATCCATATAGGAGAAAACAGAGTGAAACCTAAACATGAAAACGGTTACTGCAAAGGAACGGTTTAACCTAGAAGAACGAAATTTGGTGAGCCAAGTGGGATTGGTGTACTGATCATTACCTGCCAGTATCATCAAGATTGGGTGAAAAAATGTTTGCTGAGATTTCAGGAAACTCGTAGTTTTTTGGAAGCTTGGCAACCCCATTCAATGAAAGTGATTCTCGTCAGTCTCTGCTTGGGGCTAATTCAGTAGGACACAAACCATAGCGATAGAACCTGGAACTACATTATTGTGCCAAGTTTCAAAGAGCTAGCACAAACCGTGTTTGATTTAGAGTTCCAACTACATGTATCCATATAGGAGAAAACAGAGTGAAACCTAAACCTGAAAACGGTTACTGCAAATGAACGGTTTAACCTAGAAGAAAGAAATTTGGTGAGCCAAGTGGGACTGGTGTCCGGATCATTACCTGCAAGTATCATCAAGATTGGGTGAAAAAATGTTTGCTGAGATTTCAGGAAACTCGTAGTTTTTTGGAAGCTTGGCAACCCCTTTCAATGAAAGTGATTCTCGGCAGTCTCTCCTTGGGGCTACTTCAGTAGGACACAAACCATAGCGATAGAACCTGGAACTACATTATTGTGCCAAGTTTCAAAGAGCTAGCACAAACCGTGTTTGATTTAGAGTTCCAACTACATGTATCCATATAGGAGAAAACAGAGTGAAACCTAAACCTGAAAACGGTTACTGCAAATGAACGGTTTAACCTAGAAGAAAGAAATTTGGTGAGCCAAGTGGGACTGGTGTCCGGATCATTACCTGCAAGTATCATCAAGATTCGGTGAAAAAATGTTTGCTGAGATTTCAGGAAACTCGTAGTTTTTTGGAAGCTTGGCAACCCCTTTCAATGAAAGTGATTCTCGGCAGTCTCTGCTTGGGGCTACTTCAGTAGGACACAAACCATAGCGATAGAACCTGGAACTACATTATTGTGCCAAGTTTCAAAGAGCTAGCACAAACCGTGTTTGATTTAGAGTTCCAACTACATGTATCCATATAGGAGAAAACAGAGTGAAACCTAAACATGAAAACGGTTACTGCAAAAGGAACGGTTTAACCTAGAAGAACGAAATTTGGTGAGGCAAGTGGGATTGGTGTACTGATCATTACCTGACAGTATCATCAAGATTGGGTGAAAAAATGTTTGCTGAGATTTCAGGAAACTCATAGTTTTTTGGAAGCTTTGGCAACCCATTCAATGAAAGTGATTCTCGTCAGTCTCTGCTTGGGGCTAATTCAGTAGGACACAAACCATAGCGATAGAACCTGGAACTACATTATTGTGCCAAGTTTCAAAGAGCTAGCACAAACCGTGTTTGATTTAGAGTTCCAACTACATGTATCCATATAGGAGAAAACAGAGTGAAACCTAAACATGAAAACGGTTACTGCAAATGAACGGTTTAACCTAGAAGAAAGAAATTTGGTGAGCCAAGTGGGACTGGTGTACGGATCATTACCTGCAAGTATCATCAAGATTGGGTGAAAAAATGTTTGCTGAGATTTCAGGAAACTCGTAGTTTTTTGGAAGCTTGGCAACCCCTTTCAATGAAAGTGATTCTCGTCAGTCTCTGCTTGGGGCTACTTCAATAGGACACAAACCATAGCGATAGAACTCGGAACTACATTCTTGTGCCAAGTTTCAAAGAGCTAGCACAAACCGTGTTTGATTTAGAGTTCCAACTACATGTATCCATATAGGAGAAAACAGAGTGAAACCTAAACATAAAAACGGTTACTGCAAAGGAACGGTTTAACCTAGAAGAACGAAATTTGGTGAGCCAAGTGGGATTGGTGTACTGATCATTACCTGCCAGCATCATCAAGATTGGGTGAAAAAATGTTTGCTGAGATTTCAGGAAACTCGTAGTTTTTTGGAAGCTTGGCAACCCCATTCAATGAAAGTGATTCTCGTCAGTCTCTGTTTGGGGCGACTTCAGTAGCACACAAACCATAGCGATAGAACCTGGAACTACATTATTGTGCCAAGTTTCAAAGAGCTAGCACAAACCGTGTTTGATTTAGAGTTCCAACTACATGTATCCATATAGGAGAAAACAGAGTGAAACCTAAACATGAAAACGGTTACTGCAAATGAATGGTTTAACCTAGAAGAAAGAAATTTGGTGAGCCAAGTGGGACTGGTGTCCGGATCATTACCTGCAAGTATCATCAAGATTGGGTGAAAAAATGTTTGCTGAGATTTCAGGAAACTCGTAGTTTTTTTGGAAGCTTGGCAACCCCTTTCAATGAAAGTGATTCTCGGCAGTCTCTGCTTGGGGCTACTTCAATAGGACACAAACCATAGCGATAGAACTTGGAACTACATTCTTGTGCCAAGTTTCAGAGAGCTAGCACAAACCGTGTTTGATTTAGAGTTCCAACTACATGTATCCATATAGGAGAAAACAGAGTGAAACCTAAAAATGAAAACGGTTACTGCAAAGGAACGGTTTAACCTAGAAGAAGGAAATTTGGTGAGGCAAGTGGGATTGGTGTACTGATCATTACCTGCCAGTATCATCAAGATTGGGTGAAAAAATGTTTGCTGAGATTTCAGGAAACTCGTAGTTTTTTGGAAGCTTGGCAACCCCATTCAATGAAAGTGTTTCTCGTCAGTCTCTGCTTGGGGCTACTTCAGTAGCACACAAACCATAGCGATAGATCCTGGGACTACATTACTGTGCCAAGTTTCAAAGAGCTAGCACAAACCGTGTTTGATTTAGAGTTCCAACTACATGTATCCATATAGGAGAAAACAGAGTGAAACCTAAACATGAAAACGGTTACTGCAAAGGAACGGTTTAACCTAGAAGAACGAAATTTGGTGAGCCAAGTGGGATTGGTGTACTGATCATTACCTGCCAGTATCATCAAGATTGGGTGAAAAAATGTTTGCTGAGATTTCAGGAAACTCGTAGTTTTTTGGAAGCTTGGCAACCCCATTCAATGAAAGTGATTCTCGTCAGTCTCTGCTTGGGGCTAATTCAGTAGGACACAAACCATAGCGCTAGAACCTGGAACTACATTATTGTGCCAAGTTTCAAAGAGCTAGCACAAACCGTGTTTGATTTAGAGTTCCAACTACATGTATCCATATAGGAGAAAACAGAGTGAAACCTAAACCTGAAAACGGTTACTGCAAATGAACGGTTTAACCTAGAAGAAAGAAATTTGGTGAGCCAAGTGGGACTGGTGTCCGGATCATTACCTGCAAGTATCATCAAGATTGGGTGAAAAAATGTTTGCTGAGATTTCAGGAAACTCGTAGTTTTTTGGAAGCTTGGCAACCCCTTTCAATGAAAGT